>NC_134533.1:133960336-133992836 GCF_050624435.1 Tenrec ecaudatus | reverse complement strand
TGTAAAAAGGACACGAAGTAAGAAGCCCTCTAGAATTTCTGCAAGAATGTGTGTGTTTGTGTTTGTAAAAATGACATTAATCAGGCACCCTCCAGAGATTCAGAAAGGGTGTGTGTGTGTGTGTGTGTGTGTGTAAAAAGGGCACGAAATCAGAAGCCTTCTAGAGATTCTGCCATGGTGTGTGTGTAAAAAGAACAAGAAGTCAGAAGCAATCAAGATATACTGCAAGGGTCTGAGTGTGAGTAGTTGTGTGTGTGTGTGTGTAAAAAGGACACGAAGTCAGAAGCCCTCCAGAGATTCCCCAAGGGTGCGTGTATGTGTGTGTGTGTGTAAAAATGAAACAAAATCAGAAGCCCTCTAGTGATTCTGGAAGGGTGTGTTTGTGTGTGTGTGTCCTAAAAAGGACACGAGGTCAGAAGACCTCCAGAGATTCTGTAGGGGCATGATTGTGTGTGTGTGTCTGTGTGTGTGTGTGTGTGTGTGTGTCAGTACAAGGTACAAAGTCAGAAGCCCTCCAGAGATTTTGCAAGTGTTTTTGTGTGTATGCGTGCGTAAAATGGACATGAAATCATGCGCCCTCCAGAGATTCTGCAAGGGTGTGTCTGTGTGTTTGTGTGTGTGTGTTTGTGTGTGAAAAAGGACACGAAGTAAGAAGCCCTCTAGAATTTCTGCAAGAATGTGTGTTTGTGTTTGTAAAATTGACATTAATCAGGCACCCTCCAGAGATTCAGAAAGGGTGTGTGTGTGTGTGTGTGTGTGTGTGTGTGTGTAAAAAGGGCACGAAATCAGAAGCCCTCTAGAGATTCTGCCATGTTGTGTGTGTAAAAGGAACAAGAAGTCAGAAGCAATCAAGATATACTGCAAGGGTCTGAGTGTCAGTGTTTGTGTGTGTGTGTGTGTGTGTGTAAAAAGGACACGATGTCAGAAGCCCTCCAGAGATTCCCCAAGGGTGCGTGTATGTGTGTGTGTGTGTAAAAATGAAACAAAATCAGAAGCCCTCTTGTGATTCTGGAAGGGTGTGTTTGTGTGTGTGTGTCCTAAAAAGGACACGAAGTCAGAAGACCTCCAGAGATTCTGTAGGGGCATGATTGTGTGTGTGTGTCTCTGTGTGTGTGTGTGTCAGTACAAGGTACAAAGTCAGAAGCCCTCCAGAGATTTTGCAAGTGTTTTTGTGTGTATGCGTGTGTAAAAAGGACACGAAATCATACGCCCTCCAGAGATTCTGCAAGGGTGTGTGTATGTTTGTGTGTGTAAAAAGGACACGAAATCAGAAGCCTTATAGAGATTCTGTAAGTGTGTGTGTGTGTGTGTGTGTATGTTTTAGTAAAACGGACAAAAAGCCAGAAGTCCTCCAGAAATTCTGTAAGTTTGTGTGTGTGTTTTTGTAAAAAGGAAACCAAATCAGTAGCCTTCTGGAGATTTGCAAGGAAGTGTGTGGGTGTGAGTGTAAATGACACGAAACCAGAAGGTTTATAGAGATTCTGGAAGTGCGTGTGTGTGTGTGTATGTGTTTGTAAAACGGACATTAAGTCAGAAACCCTCTAGAGATTCTGAAAGTGTGTGTGTGCGTGTGTGTAAAAAGGAAACGAAGTCATAAGCCCTCTAGAGATTCTACCATGGTGTGTGTGTGTGTGTGTGTGTGTGTGTTTGTGTGTATAAAAGGAACTCGATGTCAGAAGCCCTCAAGAGATTCTGGAAGGTTGTGTGTGAGAGTGAGTGAAAAAGACACGAAGTCAGAAACCCTCCAGAGATTCGGTAAGCGTGCGAGTGTTTTTGTGTGTGTGATTAAAAAGGACACGAAGTAAGAAGCCCTGAAGAGTTTTGCAGGAGTATGAGAGTGAGTGTGTGTTTGTGTGAGTGTAAAAAGGACACGAAGTCAGTTGCCCTCCAGAGATTCTGCAAGGGTGTGTCTGTGTGTTTGTGTGTGTGTGTGTGTAAAAAGGACACGAAGTAAGAAGCCCTCTAGAATTTCTGCAAGAATGTGTGTGTTTGTGTTTGTAAAAATGACATTAATCAGGCACCCTCCAGAAATTCAGAAAGAGTGTGTGTGTGTGTGTGTGTGTGTGTGTAAAAAGGGCACGAAATCAGAAGCCCTCTAGAGATTCTGCCATGGTGTGTGTGTAAAAAGAACAAGAAGTCAGAAGCAATCAAGATATACTGCAAGGGTCTGAGTGTGAGTGTTTGTGTGTGTGTGTGTAAAAAGGACACGAAGTCAGAAGCCCTCCAGAGATTCCCCAAGGGTGCGTGTATGTGTGTGTGTGTGTAAAAATGAAACAAAATCAGAAGCCCTCTAGTGATTCTGGAAGGGTGTGTGTGTGTGTGTGTCCTAAAAAGGACACGAGGTCAGAAGCCCTCCAGAGATTCTGTAGGGGCATGATTGTGTGTGTGTGTCTGTGTGTGTGTGTGTGTGTGTGTGTGTGTAAGTAAAAGGTACAAAGTCAGAAGCCCTCCAGAGATTTTGCAAGTGTTTTTGTGTGTATGCGTGCGTAAAAAGGACATGAAATCATACGCCCTCCAGAGATTCTGCAACGGTGTGTCTGTGTGTTTGTGTGTGTGTGTTTGTGTGTGTAAAAAGGACACGAAGTAAGAAGCCCTCTAGAATTTCTGCAAGAATGTGTGTGTTTGTGTTTGTAAAAATGACATTAATCAGGCACCCTCCAGAGATTCAGAAAGGGTGTGTGTGTGTGTGTGTGTGTGTGTGTAAAAAGGGCAAGAAATCAGAAGCCCTCTAGAGATTCTGCCATGTTGTGTGTGTAAAAGGAACAAGAAGTCAGAAGCAATCAAGATATACTGCAAGGGTCTGAGTGTCAGTGTTTGTGTGTGTGTGTGTGTGTGTAAAAAGACACGAAGTCAGAAGCCCTCCAGAGATTCCCCAAGGGTGCGTGTATGTGTGTGTGTGTGTAAAAATGAAACAAAATCAGAAGCCCTCTAGTGATTCTGGAAGGGTGTGTTTGTGTGTGTGTGTCCTAAAAAGGACACGAAGTCAGAAGCCCTCCAGAGATTCTGTAGGGGCATGATTGTGTGTGTGTGTCTCTGTGTGTGTGTGTGTCAGTAAAAGGTACAAAGTCAGAAGCCCTCCAGAGATTTTGCAAGTGTTTTTATGTGTATGCGTGTGTAAAAAGGACATGAAATCATACGCCCTCCAGAGATTCTGCAAGGGTGTGTGTATGTTTGTGTGTGTAAAAAGGACACGAAATCAGAAGCCTTATAGAGATTCTGTAAGTGTGTGTGTGTGTGTGTATGTTTTTGTAAAACGACACAAAGCCAGAAGTCCTCCAGAAATTCTGTAAGTTTGTGTGTGTGTTTTTGTAAAAAGGAAACCAAATCAGTAGCCTTCTAGAGATTTCCAAGGAAGTGTGTGGGTGTGAGTGTAAATGACACGAAACCAGAAGCTTTATAGAGATTCTGGATGTGCGTGTGTGTGTGTGTATGTGTTTGTAAAACGGACATTAAGTCAGAAACCCTCTAGAGATTCTGAAAGTGTGTGTGTGCGTGTGTGTAAAAAGGAAACGAAGTCATAAGCCCTCTAGAGATTCTACCATGGTGTGTGTGTGTGTGTGTGTGTGTGTGTTTGTGTGTATAAAAGGGACTCGATGTCAGAAGCCCTCAAGAGATTCTGGAAGGTTGTGTGTGAGAGTGAGTGAAAAAGACATGAAGTCAGAAACCCTCCAGAGATTCGGTAAGCGTGTGAGTGTTTTTGTGTGTGTGACTAAAAAGGACACGAAGTAAGAAGCCCTGAAGAGTTTTGCAGGAGTATGAGAGTGAGTGTGTGTTTGTGTAAGTGTAAAAAGGACACAAGGACAGTTGCCCTCCAGAGATTCTGCAAGGGTGTTTCTGTGTGTTTGTGTGTGTGTGTGTGTGTAAAAAGGACACGAAGTAAGAAGCCCTCTAGAATTTCTGCAAGAATGTGTGTGTTTGTGTTTGTAAAAATGACATTAATCAGGCACCCTCCAGAGATTCTGAAAGTGTGTGTGTGTGTGTAAAAAGGAAACGAAGTCATAAGCCCTCTAGAAATTCTACAATGGTGTGTGTGTGTGTGTGTGTTTGTAATAAAAGTATACGAATTTAGAAGCCCACTAGGGATTGTGCAATGGTCTGAGTGTGAATGTGTTTGTGTGTGTGTGTGTAAAAAGCCATGAAGTCAGAAGCCTTCCTGAGATTCTGCAAGAGTATGAGTGTGAGTATGTGTGTGTGTGTTTGTGTGTTTGTGTGTATAAAAGGGACACGATGTCAGAAGCCCTCAAGAGATTCTGGAAGGTTGTGTGTGAGAATGAGTGAAAAAGACACAATGTCAGAAACCCTCCAGAGATTCTGTAAGAGTGTGAGTGTTTTTGTGTGTGTGACTAAAAAGGACACGAAGTAAGAAGCCCTGAAGACTTTTGCAGGAGTATGAGAGTGAGTGTGTGTTTGTGTGAGTGTAAAAAGGACACGAAGTCAGTTGCCCTCCAGAGATTCTGCAAGGGTGTGTGAGTGTGTTTGTGTGTGTGTGTGTGTGTAAAAAGGGCACGAAGTCAGAAGCCCTCTAGAGATTCTGCCATGGTGTGTGTGTAAAAAGAACAAGAAGTCAGAAGCAATCAAGATATACTGCAAGGGTCTGAGTGTGAGTGGTTGTGTGTGAGTGTGTGTAAAAAGGACACGAAGTCAGAAGCCCTCCAGAGATTCCCCAAGGGTGCGTGTATGTGTGTGTGTGTGTAAAAATGAAACAAAATCAGAAGCCCTCTAGTGATTCTGGAAGGGTATGTAAGTGTGTGTGTGTCCTAAAAAGGACACGAAGTCAGAAGCCCTCCAGAGATTCTGTAGGGGCATGATTGTGTGTGTGTGTGTGTGTGTGTGTAAGTAAAAGGTACAAAGTCAGAAGCCCTCCAGACATTTTGCAAGTGTTTTTGTGTGTATGCGTGTGTAAAAAGGACATGAAATCATACGCCCTCCAGAGATTCTGCAAGGGTGCGTGTATGCTTGTGTGTGTAAAAAGGACACGAAATCAGAAGCCTTATAGAGATTCTGTAAGCGTGTGTGTGTGTGTGTGTGTGTGTGTATGTTTTTGTAAAACGGACACAAAGCCAGAAGTCCTCCAGAAATTCTGTAAGTTTGTGTGTGTGTTTTTGTAAAAAGGAAACCAAATCAGTAGCCTTCTAGAGATTTGCAAGGAAGTGTGTGGGTGTGAGTGTAAAGGACACGAAACCAGATGCTTTATAGAGATTCTGGAAGTGTGTGTGTGTGTGTATGTGTTTGTAAAACGGACATTAAGTCAGAAACCCTCTAGAGATTCTGAAAGTGTGTGTGTGCGTGTGTGTAAAAAGGAAACGAAGTCATAAGCCCTCTAGAGATTCTACCATGGTGTGTGTGTGTGTGTGTGTGTTTGTGTGTATAAAAGGGACTCGATGTCAGAAGCCCTCAAGAGATTCTGGAAGGTTGTGTGTGATAGTGAGTGAAAAAGACACGAAGTCAGAAACCCTCCAGAGATTCTGTAAGCGTGTGAGTGTTTTTGTGTGTGTGACTAAAAAGGACACGAAGTAAGAAGCCCTGAAGGGTTTTGCAGGAGTATGAGAGTGAGTGTGTGTTTCTGTGAGTGTAAAAAGGACACGAAGTCAGTTGCCCTCCAGAGATTCTGCAACGGTGTTTCTGTGTGTTTGTGTGTGTGTGTGTAAAAAGGACACGAAGTAAGAAGCCCTCTAGAATTTCTGCAAGAATGTGTGTGTTTGTGTTTGTAAAAATGACATTAATCAGGCACCCTCCAGAGATTCTGAAAGTGTGTGTGTGTGTGTAAAAAGGAAACGAAGTCATAAGCCCTCTAGAAATTCTACAATGGTGTGTGTGTGTGTGTGTGTTTGTAATAAAAGTATACGAATTTAGAAGCCCACTAGGGATTGTGCAAGGGAGCTGAGTGTGAATGTGTTTGCGTGTGTGTATGTAAAAAGGCCATGAAGTCAGAAGCCTTCCAGAGATTCTGCAAGAGTATGAGTGTGAGTATGTGTGTGTGTGTGTTTGTGTGTATAAAAGGGACACGATGTCAGAAGCCCTCAAGTGATACTGGAAGGTTGTGTGTGAGAGTGAGTGAAAAAGACACAAAGTCAGAAACCCTCCAGAGATTCTGTAAGAGTGTGAGTGTTTTTGTGTGTGTGACTAAAAAGGACACGAAGTAAGAAGCCCTCAAGAGTTTTGCAGGAGTATGAGAGTGAGTGTGTGTTTGTGTGAGTGTAAAAAGTACACGAAGTCAGTTGCCCTCCAGAGATTCTGCAAGGGTGTGTGAGTGTGTTTGTGTGTGTGTGTGTGTGTAAAAAGGGCACGAAGTCAGAAGCCCTCTAGAGATTCTGCCATGGTGTGTGTGTAAAAAGAACAAGAAGTCAGAAGCAATCAAGATATACTGCAAGAGTCTGAGTGTGAGTGGTTGTGTGTGTGTGTGTAAAAAGCACACAAAGTCCGAAGCCCTCCAGAGATTCCCCAAGGGTGTGTGTAGTGTGTGTGTGTGTAAAAATGAAACAAAATCAGAAGCCCTCTGGTGATTCTGGAAGGGTGTGTATGTGTGTGTGTGTCCTAAAAAGGACACGAAGTCAGAAGCCCTCCAGAGATTCTGTAGGGGCATGATTGTGTGTGTGTGTGTGTGTGTGTGTGTGTGTAAGTAAAAGGTACAAAGTCAGAAGCCCTCCAGAGATTTTGCAAGTGTTTTTGTGTGTATGCGTGTGTAAAAAGGACATGAAATCATACGCCCTCCAGAGATTCTGCAAGGGTGCGTGTATGTTTGTGTGTGTAAAAAGGACACGAAATCAGAAGCCTTATAGAGATTCTGGAAGTGTGTGTGTGTGTGTGTGTGTGTGTGTGTGTTTGTAAAACGGACACAAAGCCAGAAGTCCTCCAGAAATTCTGTAAGTTTGTGTGTGTGTTTTTGTAAAAAGGAAACCAAATCAGTAGCCTTCTAGAGATTTGCAAGGAAGTGTGTGGGTGTGAGTGTAAAGGACACGAAACCAGAAGCTTTATAGAGATTCTGGAAGTGTGTGTGTGTGTGTATGTGTTTGTAAAACGGACATTAAAAAAGAAACCCTCTAGAGATTCTGAAAGTGTGTGTGTGTGTGTGTGTGTGTGTGTGTGTAAAAGGAAACGAAGTCATAAGCCCTCTAGAGATTCTACCATGGTGTGTGTGTGTGTGTGTGTTTGTGTGTATAAAAGGGACTCGATGTCAGAAGCCCTCAAGAGATTCTGGAAGGTTGTGTGTGAGAGTGAGTGAAAAAGACACGAAGTCAGAAACCCTCCAGAGATTCGGTAAGCGTGTGAGTGTTTTTGTGTGTGTGACTAAAAAGGACACGAAGTAAGAAGCCCTGAAGAGTTTTGCAGGAGTATGAGAGTGAGTGTGTGTTTCTGTGAGTGTAAAAAGGACACGAAGTCAGTTGCCCTCCAGAGATTCTGCAAGGGTGTGTCTGTGTGTGTGTGTGTGTGTAAAAAGGACACGAAGTAAGAAGCCCTCTAGAATTTCTGCAAGAATGTGTGTGTTTGTGTTTGTAAAAATGACATTAATCAGGCACCCTCCAGAGATTCAGAAAGGGTGTGTGTGTGTGTGTGTGTGTTTGTGTGTGTGTGTGTGTGTAAAAAGGGCACGAAGTCAGAAGCCCTCTAGAGATTCTGCCATGGTGTGTGTGTAAAAAGAACAAGAAGTCAGAAGCAATCAAGATATACTGCAAGGGTCTGAGTGTGAGTGGTTGTGTGTGTGTTTGTGTGTAAAAAAGACACGAAGTTACAAGCCCTCCAGTGATTCCCCAAGGGTGCGTGTATGTGTGTCTGTGTGTGCAAAAATGAAACATAATCGGAAGCCCTCTAGTGATTCTGGAAGGGTGTGTTTGTGTGTGTGTGTCCTAAAAAGGACACGAAGTCAGAAGCCCTCCAGAGATTCTGTAGGGGCATGATTGTGTGTGTGTGTGTCTGTGTGTGTGTGTGTGTGTGTGTAAGTAAAAGGTACAAAGTCAGAAGCCCTCCAGAGATTTTGCAAGTGTTTTTGTGTGTATGCGTGTGTAAAAAGGACATGAAATCATACGCCTTCCAGAGATTCTGCAAGGGTGCGTGTATGTTTGTGTGTGTAAAAAGGACACGAAATCAGAAGCCTTATAGAGATTCTGGAAGTGTGTGTGTGTGTGTGTGTGTATGTTTTTGTAAAACGGACATTAAGTCAGAAACCCTCGAGAGATTATGAAAGTGTGTGTCTGTGTGTAAAAAGGACACGAAGTCATAAGCCCTCTAGAGATTCTACAATGGTGTGTGTGTGTGTGTTTGTAATAAAAGTATACGAATTTAGAAGCCCACTAGGGATTCTGCAAGGGTCTGAGTGTGAATGTGTTTGTGTGTGTGTGTGTAAAAAGGCCATGAAGTCAGAAGCCTTCCAGAGATTCTGCAAGAGTATGAGTGTGAGTATGTGTGTGTGTGTGTGTGTGTGTTTGTGTGTATAAAAGGGACACGATTTCAGAAGCCCTCAAGAGATTCTGGAAGGTTGTGTGTGAGAGTGAGTGAAAAAGACACAAAGTCAGAAACCCTCCAGAGATTCTGTAAGAGTGTGAGTGTTTTTGTGTGTGTGACTAAAAAGGACACGAAGTAAGAAGCCCTCAAGAGTTTTGCAGGAGTATGAGAGTGAGTGTGTGTTTGTGTGAGTGTAAAAAGGACACGAAGTCAGTTGCCCTCCAGAGATACTGCAAGGGTGTGTGAGTGTGTTTGTGTGTGTGTGTGTGTAAAAAGGACACGAAGTAAGAAGCCCTCTAGAATTTCTGCAAGAATGTGTGTGTTTGTGTTTGTAAAAATGACATTAATCAGGCACCCTCCAGAGATTCAGAAAGGGTGTGTGTGTGTGTGTGTGTGTGTGTGTGTGTGTGTGTGTGTAAAAAGGGCACGAAGTCAGAAGCCCTCTAGAGATTCTGCCATGGTGTGTGTGTAAAAAGAACAAGAAGTCAGAAGCAATCAAGATATACTGCAAGGGTCTGAGTGTGAGTGGTTGTGTGTGTGTGTGTGTAAAAAAGACACGAAGTTACAAGCCCTCCAGTGATTCCCCAAGGGTGCGTGTATGTGTGTCTGTGTGTGTAAAAATGAAACATAATCGGAAGCCCTCTAGTGATTCTGGAAGGGTGTGTTTGTGTGTGTGTGTCCTAAAAAGGACACGAAGTCAGAAGCCCTCCAGAGATTCTGTAGGGGCATGATTGTGTGTGTGTGTCTGTGTGTGTGTGTGTGTAAGTAAAAGGTACAAAGTCAGAAGCCCTCCAGAGATTTTGCAAGTGTTTTTGTGTGTATGCGTGTGTAAAAAGGACATGAAATCATACGCCTTCCAGAGATTCTGCAAGGGTGCGTGTATGTTTGTGTGTGTAAAAAGGACACGAAATCAGAAGCCTTATAGAGATTCTGTAAGTGTGTGTGTGTGTGTGTATGTTTTTGTAAAACGACACAAAGCCAGAAGTCCTCCAGAAATTCTGTAAGTTTGTGTGTGTGTTTTTGTAAAAAGGAAACCAAATCAGTAGCCTTCTAGAGATTTCCAAGGAAGTGTGTGGGTGTGAGTGTAAATGACACGAAACCAGAAGCTTTATAGAGATTCTGGAAGTGCGTGTGTGTGTGTGTATGTGTTTGTAAAACGGACATTAAGTCAGAAACCCTCTAGAGATTCTGAAAGTGTGTGTGTGCGTGTGTGTAAAAAGGAAACGAAGTCATAAGCCCTCTAGAGATTCTACCATGGTGTGTGTGTGTGTGTGTGTGTGTGTGTTTGTGTGTATAAAAGGGACTCGATGTCAGAAGCCCTCAAGAGATTCTGGAAGGTTGTGTGTGAGAGTGAGTGAAAAAGACACGAAGTCAGAAACCCTCCAGAGATTCGGTAAGCGTGTGAGTGTTTTTGTGTGTGTGACTAAAAAGGACACGAAGTAAGAAGCCCTGAAGAGTTTTGCAGGAGTATGAGAGTGAGTGTGTGTTTGTGTGAGTGTAAAAAGGACACAAAGACAGTTGCCCTCCAGAGATTCTGCAAGGGTGTTTCTGTGTGTTTGTGTGTGTGTGTGTGTGTAAAAAGGACACGAAGTAAGAAGCCCTCTAGAATTTCTGCAAGAATGTGTGTGTTTGTGTTTGTAAAAATGACATTAATCAGGCACCCTCCAGAGATTCTGAAAGTGTGTGTGTGTGTGTAAAAAGGAAACGAAGTCATAAGCCCTCTAGAAATTCTACAATGGTGTGTGTGTGTGTGTGTGTTTGTAATAAAAGTATACGAATTTAGAAGCCCACTAGGGATTGTGCAAGGGTCTGAGTGTGAATGTGTTTGTGTGTGTGTGTGTAAAAAGCCATGAAGTCAGAAGCCTTCCTGAGATTCTGCAAGAGTATGAGTGTGAGTATGTGTGTGTGTGTTTGTGTGTTTGTGTGTATAAAAGGGACACGATGTCAGAAGCCCTCAAGAGATTCTGGAAGGTTGTGTGTGAGATTGAGTGAAAAAGACACAAAGTCAGAAACCCTCCAGAGATTCTGTAAGAGTGTGAGTGTTTTTGTGTGTGTGACTAAAAAGGACACGAAGTAAGAAGCCCTGAAGACTTTTGCAGGAGTATGAGAGTGAGTGTGTGTTTGTGTGAGTGTAAAAAGGACACGAAGTCAGTTGCCCTCCAGAGATTCTGCAAGGGTGTGTGAGTGTGTTTGTGTGTGTGTGTGTGTGTAAAAAGGGCACGAAGTCAGAAGCCCTCTAGAGATTCTGCCATGGTGTGTGTGTAAAAAGAACAAGAAGTCAGAAGCAATCAAGATATACTGCAAGGGTCTGAGTGTGAGTGGTTGTGTGTGAGTGTGTGTAAAAAGGACACGAAGTCAGAAGCCCTCCAGAGATTCCCCAAGGGTGCGTGTATGTGTGTGTGTGTGTAAAAATGAAACAAAATCAGAAGCCCTCTAGTGATTCTGGAAGGGTATGTAAGTGTGTGTGTGTCCTAAAAAGGACACGAAGTCAGAAGCCCTCCAGAGATTCTGTAGGGGCATGATTGTGTGTGTGTGTGTGTGTGTGTGTGTGTGTAAGTAAAAGGTACAAAGTCAGAAGCCCTCCAGACATTTTGCAAGTGTTTTTGTGTGTATGCGTGTGTAAAAAGGACATGAAATCATACGCCCACCAGAGATTCTGCAAGGGTGCGTGTATGCTTGTGTGTGTAAAAAGGACACGAAATCAGAAGCCTTATAGAGATTCTGTAAGCGTGTGTGTGTGTGTGTGTGTATGTTTTTGTAAAACGGACACAAAGCCAGAAGTCCTCCAGAAATTCTGTAAGTTTGTGTGTGTGTTTTTGTAAAAAGGAAACCAAATCAGTAGCCTTCTAGAGATTTGCAAGGAAGTGTGTGGGTGTGAGTGTAAAGGACACGAAACCAGATGCTTTATAGAGATTCTGGAAGTGTGTGTGTGTGTGTATGTGTTTGTAAAACGGACATTAAGTCAGAAACCCTCTAGAGATTCTGAAAGTGTGTGTGTGCGTGTGTGTAAAAAGGAAACGAAGTCATAAGCCCTCTAGAGATTCTACCATGGTGTGTGTGTGTGTGTGTGTGTTTGTGTGTATAAAAGGGACTCGATGTCAGAAGCCCTCAAGAGATTCTGGAAGGTTGTGTGTGATAGTGAGTGAAAAAGACACGAAGTCAGAAACCCTCCAGAGATTCTGTAAGCGTGTGAGTGTTTTTGTGTGTGTGACTAAAAAGGACACGAAGTAAGAAGCCCTGAAGGGTTTTGCAGGAGTATGAGAGTGAGTGTGTGTTTCTGTGAGTGTAAAAAGGACACGAAGTCAGTTGCCCTCCAGAGATTCTGCAACGGTGTTTCTGTGTGTTTGTGTGTGTGTGTGTAAAAAGGACACGAAGTAAGAAGCCCTCTAGAATTTCTGCAAGAATGTGTGTGTTTGTGTTTGTAAAAATGACATTAATCAGGCACCCTCCAGAGATTCTGAAAGTGTGTGTGTGTGTGTGTAAAAAGGAAACGAAGTCATAAGCCCTCTAGAAATTCTACAATGGTGTGTGTGTGTGTGTGTGTTTGTAATAAAAGTATACGAATTTAGAAGCCCACTAGGGATTGTGCAAGGGAGCTGAGTGTGAATGTGTTTGCGTGTGTGTATGTAAAAAGGCCATGAAGTCAGAAGCCTTCCAGAGATTCTGCAAGAGTATGAGTGTGAGTATGTGTGTGTGTGTGTTTGTGTGTATAAAAGGGACACGATGTCAGAAGCCCTCAAGTGATACTGGAAGGTTGTGTGTGAGAGTGAGTGAAAAAGACACAAAGTCAGAAACCCTCCAGAGATTCTGTAAGAGTGTGAGTGTTTTTGTGTGTGTGACTAAAAAGGACACGAAGTAAGAAGCCCTCAAGAGTTTTGCAGGAGTATGAGAGTGAGTGTGTGTTTGTGTGAGTGTAAAAAGTACACGAAGTCAGTTGCCCTCCAGAGATTCTGCAAGGGTGTGTGAGTGTGTTTGTGTGTGTGTGTGTGTGTAAAAAGGGCACGAAGTCAGAAGCCCTCTAGAGATTCTGCCATGGTGTGTGTGTAAAAAGAACAAGAAGTCAGAAGCAATCAAGATATACTGCAAGAGTCTGAGTGTGAGTGGTTGTGTGTGTGTGTGTGTAAAAAGCACACAAAGTCCGAAGCCCTCCAGAGATTCCCCAAGGGTGTGTGTAGTGTGTGTGTGTGTAAAAATGAAACAAAATCAGAAGCCCTCTGGTGATTCTGGAAGGGTGTGTATGTGTGTGTGTGTCCTAAAAAGGACACGAAGTCAGAAGCCCTCCAGAGATTCTGTAGGGGCATGATTGTGTGTGTGTGTGTGTGTGTAAGTAAAAGGTACAAAGTCAGAAGCCCTCCAGAGATTTTGCAAGTGTTTTTGTGTGTGTGCGTGTGTAAAAAGGACATGAAATCATACGCCCTCCAGAGATTCTGCAAGGGTGCGTGTATGTTTGTGTGTGTAAAAAGGACACGAAATCAGAAGCCTTATAGAGATTCTGGAAGTGTGTGTGTGTGTGTGTGTGTGTTTGTAAAACGGACACAAAGCCAGAAGTCCTCCAGAAATTCTGTAAGTTTGTGTGTGTGTTTTTGTAAAAAGGAAACCAAATCAGTAGCCTTCTAGAGATTTGCAAGGAAGTGTGTGGGTGTGAGTGTAAAGGACACGAAACCAGAAGCTTTATAGAGATTCTGGAAGTGTGTGTGTGTGTGTATGTGTTTGTAAAACGGACATTAAAAAAGAAACCCTCTAGAGATTCTGAAAGTGTGTGTGTGTGTGTGTGTGTGTGTGTGTAAAAGGAAACGAAGTCATAAGCCCTCTAGAGATTCTACCATGGTGTGTGTGTGTGTGTGTGTTTGTGTGTATAAAAGGGACTCGATGTCAGAAGCCCTCAAGAGATTCTGGAAGGTTGTGTGTGAGAGTGAGTGAAAAAGACACGAAGTCAGAAACCCTCCAGAGATTCGGTAAGCGTGTGAGTGTTTTTGTGTGTGTGACTAAAAAGGACACGAAGTAAGAAGCCCTGAAGAGTTTTGTAGGAGTATGAGAGTGAGTGTGTGTTTCTGTGAGTGTAAAAAGGACACGAAGTCAGTTGCCCTCCAGAGATTCTGCAAGGGTGTGTCTGTGTGTGTGTGTGTGTAAAAAGGACACGAAGTAAGAAGCCCTCTAGAATTTCTGCAAGAATGTGTGTGTTTGTGTTTGTAAAAATGACATTAATCAGGCACCCTCCAGAGATTCAGAAAGGGTGTGTGTGTGTGTGTGTGTGTGTGTGTGTGTGTGTGTGTGTGTAAAAAGGGCACGAAGTCAGAAGCCCTCTAGAGATTCTGCCATGGTGTGTGTGTAAAAAGAACAAGAAGTCAGAAGCAATCAAGATATACTGCAAGGGTCTGAGTGTGAGTGGTTGTGTGTGTGTTTGTGTGTAAAAAAGACACGAAGTTACAAGCCCTCCAGTGATTCCCCAAGGGTGCGTGTATGTGTGTCTGTGTGTGTAAAAATGAAACATAATCGGAAGCCCTCTAGTGATTCTGGAAGGGTGTGTTTGTGTGTGTGTGTCCTAAAAAGGACACGAAGTCAGAAGCCCTCCAGAGATTCTGTAGGGGCATGATTGTGTGTGTGTGTCTGTGTGTGTGTGTGTGTGTGTGTAAGTAAAAGGTACAAAGTCAGAAGCCCTCCAGAGATTTTGCAAGTGTTTTTGTGTGTATGCGTGTGTAAAAAGGACATGAAATCATACGCCTTCCAGAGATTCTGCAAGGGTGCGTGTATGTTTGTGTGTGTAAAAAGGACACGAAATCAGAAGCCTTATAGAGATTCTGGAAGTGTGTGTGTGTGTGTGTGTGTATGTTTTTGTAAAACGGACATTAAGTCAGAAACCCTCGAGAGATTATGAAAGTGTGTGTCTGTGTGTAAAAAGGACACGAAGTCATAAGCCCTCTAGAGATTCTACAATGGTGTGTGTGTGTGTGTTTGTAATAAAAGTATACGAATTTAGAAGCCCACTAGGGATTCTGCAAGGGTCTGAGTGTGAATGTGTTTGTGTGTGTGTGTGTAAAAAGGCCATGAAGTCAGAAGCCTTCCAGAGATTCTGCAAGAGTATGAGTGTGAGTATGTGTGTGTGTGTGTGTGTGTTTGTGTGTATAAAAGGGACACGATTTCAGAAGCCCTCAAGAGATTCTGGAAGGTTGTGTGTGAGAGTGAGTGAAAAAGACACAAAGTCAGAAACCCTCCAGAGATTCTGTAAGAGTGTGAGTGTTTTTGTGTGTGTGACTAAAAAGGACACGAAGTAAGAAGCCCTCAAGAGTTTTGCAGGAGTATGAGAGTGAGTGTGTGTTTGTGTGAGTGTAAAAAGGACACGAAGTCAGTTGCCCTCCAGAGATTCTGCAAGGGTGTGTCTGTGTGTTTGTGTGTGTGTGTGTGTGTAAAAAGGACACGAAGTAAGAAGCCCTCTAGAATTTCTGCAAGAATGTGTGTGTTTGTGTTTGTAAAAATGACATTAATCAGGCACCCTCCAGAGATTCAGAAAGGGTGTGTGTGTGTGTGTGTGTGTGTGTGTGTGTGTGTGTAAAAAGGGCACGAAGTCAGAAGCCCTCTAGAGATTCTGCCATGGTGTGTGTGTAAAAAGAACAAGAAGTCAGAAGCAATCAAGATATACTGCAAGGGTCTGAGTGTGAGTGGTTGTGTGTGTGTGTGTGTAAAAAAGACACGAAGTTACAAGCCCTCCAGTGATTCCCCAAGGGTGCGTGTATGTGTGTCTGTGTGTGTAAAAATGAAACATAATCGGAAGCCCTCTAGTGATTCTGGAAGGGTGTGTTTGTGTGTGTGTGTCCTAAAAAGGACACGAAGTCAGAAGCCCTCCAGAGATTCTGTAGGGGCATGATTGTGTGTGTGTGTCTGTGTGTGTGTGTGTGTAAGTAAAAGGTACAAAGTCAGAAGCCCTCCAGAGATTTTGCAAGTGTTTTTGTGTGTATGCGTGTGTAAAAAGGACATGAAATCATACGCCTTCCAGAGATTCTGCAAGGGTGCGTGTATGTTTGTGTGTGTAAAAAGGACACGAAATCAGAAGCCTTATAGAGATTCTGGAAGTGTGTGTGTGTGTGTGTGTGTGTATGTTTTTATAAAACGGACATTAAGTCAGAAACCCTCGAGAGATTTTGAAAGTGTGTGTCTGTGTGTAAAAAGGACACGAAGTCATAAGCCCTCTAGAGATTCTACAATGGTGTGTGTGTGTGTGTTTGTAATAAAAGTATACGAATTTAGAAGCCCACTAGGGATTCTGCAAGGGTCTGAGTGTGAATGTGTTTGTGTGTGTGTGTAAAAAGGCCATGAAGTCAGAAGCCTTCCAGAGATTCTGCAAGAGTATGAGTGTGAGTATGTGTGTGTGTGTGTGTGTGTTTGTGTGTATAAAAGGGACACGATTTCAGAAGCCCTCAAGAGATTCTGGAAGGTTGTGTGTGAGAGTGAGTGAAAAAGACACAAAGTCAGAAACCCTCCAGAGATTTTGTAAGAGTGTGAGTGTTTTTGTGTGTGTGACTAAAAAGGACACGAAGTAAGAAGCCCTCAAGAGTTTTGCAGGAGTATGAGAGTGAGTGTGTGTTTGTGTGAGTGTAAAAAGGACACGAAGTCAGTTGCCCTCCAGAGATACTGCAAGGGTGTGTGAGTGTGTTTGTGTGGGTGTGTGTGTGTAAAAAGGACACGAAGTAAGAAGCCCTCTAGAATTTCTGCAAGAATGTGTGTGTTTGTGTTTGTAAAAATGACATTAATCAGGCACCCTCCAGAGATTCAGAAAGGGTGTGTGTGTGTGTGTGTGTGTGTGTGTGTGTAAAAAGGGCACGAAGTCAGAAGCCCTCTAGAGATTCTGCCATGGTGTGTGTGTAAAAAGAACAAGAAGTCAGAAGCAATCAAGATATACTGCAAGGGTCTGAGTGTGAGTGGTTGTGTGTGTGTGTGTGTAAAAAAGACACGAAGTTACAAGCCCTCCAGTGATTCCCCAAGGGTGCGTGTATGTGTGTCTGTGTGTGTAAAAATGAAACATAATCGGAAGCCCTCTAGTGATTCTGGAAGGGTGTGTTTGTGTGTGTGTGTCCTAAAAAGGACACGAAGTCAGAAGCCCTCCAGAGATTCTGTAGGGGCATGATTGTGTGTGTGTGTCTGTGTGTGTGTGTGTGTAAGTAAAAGGTACAAAGTCAGAAGCCCTCCAGAGATTTTGCAAGTGTTTTTGTGTGTATGCGTGTGTAAAAAGGACATGAAATCATACGCCTTCCAGAGATTCTGCAAGGGTGCGTGTATGTTTGTGTGTGTAAAAAGGACACGAAATCAGAAGCCTTATAGAGATTCTGGAAGTGTGTGTGTGTGTGTGTGTGTATGTTTTTATAAAACGGACATTAAGTCAGAAACCCTCGAGAGATTTTGAAAGTGTGTGTCTGTGTGTAAAAAGGAAACGAAGTCATAAGCCCTCTAGAGATTCTACAATGGTGTGTGTGTGTGTGTGTGTTTGTATAAAAAGTACACGAATTTAGAAGCCCACTAGGAATTCTGCAAGGGTCTGAGTGTGAGAGTGTTTGTGTATTTGTGTAAAAAGGCCATGAATTCAGAAGCCCTCCAGATAATCTGCAAGGATATGAGTGTGAGTATGTGTGTGTGTGTGTGTGTGTGTGTGTTTAAAAAGGACACAATGCCAGAAGCCCTCAAGAGATTCTGGAAAGTTGTGTGTGAGAATGAGTGAAAAGGAAACGAAGTCAGAAACCCTCCAGAGATTCTACAAGGGTGTGAGTGTTTCTTTGTGCGTGACTAAAAAAGACACGAAGTCAGAAACCCTCTAGTTTTGCAGGGGTATGAGAGTGAGTGTGTGTTTGTGTGAGTGTAAAAAGGACACGAAGTCAGTTGCCCTCCAGAGATACTGCAAGGGTGCGTGTGTGTGTGTGTGTGTATATAAAAAGGACATGACCTTCGAAGCCCTCCAGAGATTTTGCAAGGGTATGAGTGTGAGTGTGTGTGTGTGTGTGTAAAAATGACAGTAAACCAGAAGACGTTTAGAGACTCTGTGAGAGTGTGTGTGTGTGTTTGTGCGTGTAAACAGGACATTAATTCAGAAACCCTCCAGAGATTCTGCAACGGTGTGTGTGTGTATGAGTGTGTAAAAATTACACGAAGTTAGAAGCCGTCTAGAGATTCTGCCATGGTGTGTGTGTGTGTGTTTGTGTAAAAAGGACACGACGTCAGAAGACCTCTAGAGATTTTACCTTGGTGTTTGTGTGTGTGTGTGTGTGTTTGTAATAAAAGAATACGAATTTAGAAGCCCACTAGGGATTCTGCAAGGGTCTGAGTGTGAATGTGTTTGTGTGTGTGTGTAAAAAGGCCATGAAGTCAGAAGCCTTCCAGAGATTCTGCAAGAGTATGAGTGTGAGTATGGGTGTATGTGTGTGTGTGTGTGTGTGTTTGTGTGTATAAAAGGGACTCGATGTCAGAAGCCCTCAAGAGATTCTGGAAAGTTGTGTGTGAGAGTGAGTGAAAAAGACACGAAGTCAGAAACCCTCCAGAGATTCTGTAAGCGTGTGAGTGTTTTTGTGTGTGTGACTAAAAAGGACACGAAGTAAGAAGCCCTGAAGGGTTTTGCAGGAGTATGAGAGTGAGTGTGTGTTTGTGTGAGTGTAAAAAGGACACGAAGTCAGTTGCCTCCAGAGATTCTGCAAGGGTGTGTCTATGTTTGTGTGTGTGTGTGTGTGTGTGTGTAAAAAGGACACGAAGTAAGAAGCCCTGTAGAATTTCTGCAAGAATGTGTGTGTTTGTGTTTGTAAAAATGACATTAATCAGGCACCCTCCAGAGATTCAGAAAGGTTGTGTGTGTGTGTGTGTGTGTGTGTGTGTGTATGTGTGTAAAAAGGGCACGAAGTCAGAAGCAATCTAGAGATACTGCCATGGTGTGTGTGTAAAAAGAACAAGAAGTCAGAAGCAATCAAGATATACTGCAAGGATCTGAGTGTGAGTATTTGTGTGTTTGTGTGTGTGTGTTAAAAAGACACGAAGTCAGAAGCCCTCCAGAGATTCCCCAAGGGTGCGTGTATGTGTGTGTGTGTGTAAAAATGAAACAAAATCAGAAGTCCTCTAGTGATTCTGGAAGGGTGTGTTTGTGTGTGTGTGTCCTAAAAAGGACACGAAGTCAGAAGCCCTCCAGAGATTCTGTAGGGGCATGATTGTGTGTGTGTGTGTGTGTGTGTAAGTAAAAGGTACAAAGTCAGAAGCCCTCCAGAGATTTTCCAAGTGTTTTTTTGTGTATGCGTGTGTAAAAAGGACATGAAATCATACGCCCTCCAGAGATTCTGCAAGGGTGCGTGTATGTTTGTGTGTGTGAAAAGGACACGAAATCAGAAGCCTTATAGAGATTCTGGAAGTGTGTGTGTGTGTGTGTGTGTGTGTGTATGTTTTTGTAAAACGGACACAAAGCCAGAAGTCCTCCAGAAATTCTGTAAGTTTGTGTGTGTGTTTTTGTAAAAAGGAAACCAAATCAGTAGCCTTCTAGAGATTTGCAAGGAAGTGTGTGGGTGTGAGTGTAAATGACACGAAACCAGAAGCTTTATAGAGATTCTGGAAGTGCGTGTGTGTGTGTGTATGTGTTTGTAAAACGGACATTAAGTCAGAAACCCTCTAGAGATTCTGAAAGTGTGTGTGTGCGTGTGTGTAAAAAGAAAACGAAGTCATAAGCCCTCTAGAGATTCTACCATGGTGTGTGTGTGTGTGTGTGTGTGTGTGTTTGTGTGTATAAAAGGGACTCGATGTCAGAAGCCCTCAAGAGATTCTGGAAGGTTGTGTGTGAGAGTGAGTGAAAAAGACACGAAGTCAGAAACCCTCCAGAGATTCGGTAAGCGTGTGAGTGTTTTTGTGTGTGTGACTAAAAAGGACATGAAGTAAGAAGACCTGAAGAGTTTTGCAGGAGTATGAGAGTGAGTGTGTGTTTGTGTGAGTGTAAAAAGGACACGAAGTCAGTTGCCCTCCAGAGATTCTGCAAGGGTGTTTCTGTGTGTTTGTGTGTGTGTGTGTGTAAAAAGGACACGAAGTAAGAAGCCCTCTAGAATTTCTGCAAGAATGTGTGTGTTTGTGTTTGTAAAAATGACATTAATCAGGCACCCTCCAGAGATTCTGAAAGTGTGTGTGTGTGTGTAAAAAGGAAACGAAGTCATAAGCCCTCTAGAAATTCTAAAATGATGTGTGTGTGTGTGTTTTTAATAAAAGTATACGTATTTAGAAGCCCACTAGGGATTGTGCAAGGGTCTGAGTGTGAATGTGTTTGTGTGTGTGTGTAAAAAGGCCATGAAGTCAGAAGCCTTCCAGAGATTCTGCAAGAGTATGAGTGTGAGTATGTGTGTGTGTGTGTGTGTTTGTGTGTATAAAAGGGACACGATGTCAGAAGCCCTCAAGAGATTCTGGAAGGTTGTGTGTGAGAGTGAGTGAAAAAGACACAAAGTCAGAAACCCTCCAGAGATTCTGTAAGAGTGTGAGGGTTTTTGTGTGTGTGACTAAAAAGGACACGAAGTAAGAAGCCCTCAAGAGTTTTGCAGGAGTATGAGAGTGAGTGTGTGTTTGTGTGACTGTAAAAAGGACACGAAGTCAGTTGCCCTCCAGAGATTCTGCAAGGGTGTGTGAGTGTGTTTGTGTGTGTGTGTGTGTGTAAAAAGGCCACGAAGTCAGAAGCCCTCTAGAGATTCTGCCATGGTGTGTGTGTAAAAAGAACAAGAAGTCAGAAGCAATCAAGATATACTGCAAGGGTCTGAGTGTGAGTGGTTGTGTGTGTGTGTGTGTGTAAAAAGGACACGAAGTCAGAAGCCCTCCAGAGATTCCCCAAGGGTGCGTGTATGTTTGTGTGTGTAAAAAGGACACCAAATCAGAAGCCTTATAGAGATTCTGGAAGTGTGTGTGTGTGTGTGTGTGTTTGTAAAACGGACACAAAGCCAGAAGTCCTCCAGAAATTCTGTAAGTTTGTGTGTGTGTTTTTGTAAAAAGGAAACCAAATCAGTAGCCTTCTAGAGATTTGCAAGGAAGTGTGTGGGTGTGAGTGTAAAGGACACGAACCCAGAAGCTTTATAGAGATTCTGGAAGTGTGTGTGTGTGTGTGTATGTGTTTGTAAAACGGACATTAAGTCAGAAACCCTCTAGAGATTCTGAAAGTGTGTGTGTGCGTGTGTGTAAAAAGGAAACGAAGTCATAAGCCCTCTAGAGATTCTACCATGGTGTGTGTGTGTGTGTGTGTGTGTGTGTGTTTGTGTGTATAAAAGGGACTCGATGTCAGAAGCCCTCAAGAGATTCTGGAAGGTTGTGTGTGAGAGTGAGTGAAAAAGACACGAAGTCAGAAACCCTCCAGAGATTCTGTAAGCGTGTGAGTGTTTTTGTGTGTGTGACTAAAAAGGACACGAAGTAAGAAGCCCTGAAGAGTTTTGCAGGAGTATGAGAGTGAGTGTGTGTTTGTGTGAGTGTAAAAAGGACACGAAGTCAGTTGCCCTCCAGAGATTCTGCAAGGGTGTTTCTGTGTGTTTGTGTGTGTGTGTGTGTAAAAAGGACACGAAGTAAGAAGCCCTCTAGAATTTCTGCAAGAATGTGTGTGTTTGTGTTTGTAAAAATGACATTAATCAGGCACCCTCCAGAGATTCTGAAAGTGTGTGTGTGTGTGTAAAAAGGAAACGAAGTCATAAGGCCTCTAGAAATTCTACAATGGTGTGTGTGTGTGTGTGTGTGTTTGTAATAAAAGTATACGAATTTAGAAGCCCACTAGGGATTGTGCAAGGGAGCTGAGTGTGAATGTGTTTGCGTGTGTGTGTAAAAAGGCCATGAAGTCAGAAGCCTTCCAGAGATTCTGCAAGAGTATGAGTGTGAGTATGTGTGTGTGTGTGTGTGTGTGTGTTTGTGTGTATAAAAGGGACACGATGTCAGAAGCCCTCAAGTGATTCTGGAAGGTTGTGTGTGAGAGTGAGTGAAAAAGACACAAAGTCAGAAACCCTCCAGAAATTCTGTAAGAGTGTGAGTGTTTTTGTGTGTGTGACTAAAAAGGACACGAAGTAAGAAGCCCTCAAGAGTTTTGCAGGAGTATGAGAGTGAGTGTGTGTTTGTGTGAGTGTAAAAAGGACACGAAGTCAGTTGCCCTCAAGAGATTCTGCAAGGGTATGTGAGTGTGTTTGTGTGTGTGCGTGTGTGTAAAAAGGGCACGAAGTCAGAAGCCCTCTAGAGATTCTGCCATGGTGTGTGTGTAAAAAGAACAAGAAGTCAGAAGCAATCAAGATATACTGCAAGGGTCTGAGTGTGAGTGGTTGTGTGTGTGTGTGTGTAAAAAGGACACGAAGTCAGAAGCCCTCCAGAGATTCCCCAAGGGTGCGTGTATGTGTGTGTGTGTGTAAAAATGATACAAAATCAGAAGCCCTCTAGTGATTCTGGAAGGGTGTGTATGTGTGTGTGTGTCCTAAAAAGGACACGAAGTCAGAAGCCCTCCAGAGATTCTGTAGGGGCATGATTGTGTGTGTGTGTGTGTGTGTGTGTGTGTGTGTAAGTAAAAGGTACAAAGTCAGAAGCCCTCCAGAGATTTTGCAAGTGTTTTTGTGTGTATGCGTGTGTAAAAAGGACATGAAGTCAGACGCCCTACAGAGATTCTGCAAGGGAGCGTGTATGTTTGTGTGTGTAAAAAGGACACGAAATCAGAAGCCTTATAGAGATTCTGGAAGTGTGTGTGTGTGTGTGTGTGTGTGTGTGTGTGTGTTTGTAAAACGGACACAAAGCCAGAAGTCATCCAGAAATTCTGTAAGTTTGTGTGTGTGTTTTTGTAAAACGGAAACCAAATCAGTAGCCTTCTAGAGATTTGCAAGGAAGTGTGTGGGTGTGAGTGTAAAAGACACGAAACCAGAAGCTTTATAGAGATTCTGGAAGTGTGTGTGTGTGTGTGTATGTGTTTGTAAAACGGACATTAAATCAGAAACCCTCTAGAGATTCTGAAAGTGTGTGTGTGTGTGTGTGTGTGTAAAAGGAAACGAAGTCATAAGCCCTCTAGAGATTCTACCATGGTGTGTGTGTGTGTGTGTGTTTGTGTGTATAAAAGGGACTCGATGTCAGAAGCCCTCAAGAGATTCTGGAAGGTTGTGTGTGAGAGTGAGTGAAAAAGACACGAAGTCAGAAACCCTCCAGAGATTCTGTAAGCGTGTGAGTGTTTTTGTGTGTGTGACTAAAAAGGACACGAAGTAAGAAGCCCTGAAGAGTTTTGCAGGAGTATGAGATTGAGTGTGTGTTTCTGTGAGTGTAAAAAGGACACGAAGTCAGTTGCCCTCCAGAGATTCTGCAAGGGTGTGTCTGTGTGTGTGTGTGTGTGTGTAAAAAGGACACGAAGTAAGAAGCCCTCTAGAATTTCTGCAAGAATGTGTGTGTTTGTGTTTGTAAAAATGACATTAATCAGGCACCCTCCAGAGATTCTGAAAGTGTGTGTGTGTGTAAAAAGGAAACGAAGTCATAAGCCCTCTAGAGATTCTACAATGGTGTGTGTGTGTGTGTGTGTTTGTAATAAAAGTATACGAATTTAGAAGCCCACTAGGTATTCTGCAAGTGTCTGAGTGTGAATGCGTTTGTGTGTGTGTGTGTGTAAAAAGGCCATGAAGTCAGAAGCCTTCCAGAGATTCTGCAAGAGTATGAGTGTGAGTATGTGTGTGTGTTTGTGTGTATAAAAGGGACACGATCTCAGAAGCCCTCAAGAGATTCTGGAAGATTGTGTGTGAGAGTGAGTGAAAAAGACACAAAGTCAGAAACACTCCAGAGATTCTGTAAGAGTGTGAGTGTTTTTGTGTGTGTGACTAAAAAGGACACGAAGTAAGAAGCCCTCAAGAGTTTTGCAGGAGTATGAGAGTGAGGGTGTGTTTGTGTGAGTGTAAAAAGGACACGAAGTCAGTTGCCTTCCAGAGATTCTGCAAGGGTGTTTGAGTGTGTTTGTGTGTGTGTGTGTGTGTAAAAAGGACACGAAGTAAGAAGCCCTCTAGAATTTCTGCAAGAATGTGTGTGTTTGTGTTTGTAAAAATGACATTAATCAGGCACCCTCCAGAGATTCAGAAAGGGTGTGTGTGTGTGTGTGTGTGTGTGTGTGTGTGTGTGTGTAAAAAGGGCACGAAGTCAGAAGCCCTCTAGAGATTCTGCCATGGTGTGTGTGTAAAAAGAACAAGAAGTCAGAAGCAATCAAGATATACTGCAAGGGTCTGAGTGTGAGTGGTTGTGTGTGTGTGTGTGTAAAAAAGACACGAAGTTACAAGCCCTCCAGTGATTCCCCAAGGGTGCGTGTATATGTGTCTGTGTGTATAAAAATGAAACATAATCGGAAGCCCTCTAGTGATTCTGGAAGGGTGTGTTTGTGTGTGTGTGTCCTAAAAAGGACACGAAGTCAGAAGCCCCCCAGAGATTCTGTAGGGGCATGATTGTGTGTGTGTGTCTGTGTGTGTGTGTGTGTGTGTAAGTAAAAGGTACAAAGTCAGAAGCCCACCAGAGATTTTGCAAGTGATTTTGTGTGTATGCGTGTGTAAAAAGGACATGAAATCATACGCCTTCCAGAGATTCTGCAAGGGTGCGTGTATGTTTGTGTGTGTAAAAAGGACACGAAATCAGAAGCCTTATAGAGATTCTGGAAGTGTGTGTGTGTGTGTGTGTGTGTATGTTTTTGTAAAACGTACATTAAGTCAGAAACCCTCGAGAGATTATGAAAGTGTGTGTCTGTGTGTAAAAAGGACACGAAGTCATAAGCCCTCTAGAGATTCTACAATGGTGTGTGTGTGTTTGTAATAAAAGTATACGAATTTAGAAGCCCACTAGGGATTCTGCAAGGGTCTGAGTGTGAATGTGTTTGTGTGTGTGTGTGTAAAAAGGCCATGAAGTCAGAAGCCTTCCAGAGATTCTGCAAGAGTATGAGTGTGAGTATGTGTGTGTGTGTGTGTGTGTGTGTTTGTGTGTATAAAAGGGACACGATTTCAGAAGCCCTCAAGAGATTCTGGAAGGTTGTGTGTGAGAGTGAGGGAAAAAGACACAAAGTCAGAAACCCTCCAGAGATTCTGTAAGAGTGTGAGTGTTTTTGTGTGTGTGACTAAAAAGGACACGAAGTAAGAAGCCCTCAAGAGTTTTGCAGGAGTATGAGAGTGAGTGTGTGTTTGTGTGAGTGTAAAAAGGACACGAAGTCAGTTGCCCTCCAGAGATACAGCAAGGGTGTGTGAGTGTGTTTGTGTGTGTGTGTGTGTAAAAAGGACACGAAGTAAGAAGCCCTCTAGAATTTCTGCAAGAATGTGTGTGTTTGTGTTTGTAAAAATGACATTAATCAGGCACCCTCCAGAGATTCAGAAAGGGTGTGTGTGTGTGTGTGTGTGTGTGTGTGTGTGTGTGTGTAAAAAGGGCACGAAGTCAGAAGCCCTCTAGAGATTCTGCATTGGTGTGTGTGTAAAAAGAACAAGAAGTCAGAAGCAATCAAGATATACTGCAAGGGTCTGAGTGTGAGTGGTTGTGTGTGTGTGTGTGTAAAAAGGACACGAAATTAGAGCCCTCCAGAGATTCCCCAAGGGTGCGTGTATGTGTGTCTGTGTGTGTAAAAATGAAACAAAATCAGAAGCCCTCTAGTGATTCTGGAAGGGTGTGTTTGTGTGTGTGTGTCCTAAAAAGGACACGAAGTCAGAAGCCCTCCAGAGATTCTGTAGGGGCATGATTGTGTGTGTGTGTCTGTGTGTGTGTGTGTAAGTAAAAGGTACAAAGTCAGAAGCCCTCCAGAGATTTTGCAAGTGTTTTTGTGTGTATGTGTGTGTAAAAAGGACATGAAATCATACGCCTTCCAGAGATTCTGCAAGGGTGCGTGTATGTTTGTGTCTGTAAAAAGGACACGAAATCAGAAGCCTTATAGAGATTCTGGAAGTGTGTGTGTGTGTGTATGTTTTTATAAAACGGACATTAAGTCAGAAACCCTCGAGAGATTTTGAAAGTGTGTGTCTGTGTGTAAAAAGGACACGAAGTCATAAGCCCTCTAGAGATTCTACAATGGTGTGTGTGTGTGTGTGTGTGTTTGTATAAAAAGTACACGAATTTAGAAGCCCACTAGGGATTCTGCAAGGGTCTGAGTGTGAGAGTGTTTGTGTATTTGTGTAAAAAGGCCATGAATTCAGAAGCCCTCCAGATAATCTGCAAGGATATGAGTGTGAGTATGTGTGTGTGTGTGTGTGTGTGTGTTTAAAAAGGACACAATGCCAGAAGCCCTCAAGAGATTCTGGAAAGTTGTGTGTGAGAATGAGTGAAAAGGAAACGAAGTCAGAAACCCTCCAGAGATTCTACAAGGGTGTGAGTGTTTCTTTGTGCGTGACTAAAAAAGACACGAAGTCAGAAACCCTCTAGTTTTGCAGGGGTATGAGAGTGAGTGTGTGTTTGTGTGAGTGTAAAAAGGACACGAAGTCAGTTGCCCTCCAGAGATACTGCAAGGGTGCGTATGTGTGTGTGTGTGTGTGTGTGTGTGTGTATAAAAAGGACATGACCTCTGAAGCCCTCCAAGATTTTGCAAGGGTATGAGTGTGAGTGTGTGTGTGTGTGTGTGTAAAAAGGACAGTAAACCAGAAGACGTTTAGAGACTCTGTGAGAGTGTGTGTGTGTGTTTGTGCGTGTAAACAGGACATTAATTCAGAAACCCTCCAGAGATTCTGCAACGGTGTGTGTGTGTATGTGTGTGTAAAAATTACACGAAGTTAGAAGCCGTCTAGAGATTCTGCCATGGTGTGTGTGTGCGTGTTTGTGTAAAAAGGACACGACGTCAGAAGACCTCTAGAGATTTTACCTTGGTGTTTGTGTGTGTGTGTGTGTTTGTAATAAAAGAATACGAATTTAGAAGCCCACTAGGGATTCTGCAAGGGTCTGAGTGTGAATGTGTTTGGGTGTGTGTGTGTAAAAAGGCCATGAAGTCAGAAGCCTTCCAGAGATTCTGCAAGAGTATGAGTGTGAGTATGTGTGTGTGTGTGTGTGTTTGTGTGTATAAAAGGGACACGATTTCAGAAGCCCTCAAGAGATTCTGGAAGGTTGTGTGTGAGAGTGAGGGAAAAAGACACAAAGTCAGAAACCCTCCAGAGATTCTGTAAGAGTGTGAGTGTTTTTGTGTGTGTGACTAAAAAGGACACGAAGTAAGAAGCCCTCAAGAGTTTTGCAGGAGTATGAGAGTGAGTGTGTGTTTGTGTGAGTGTAAAAAGGACACGAAGTCAGTTGCCCTCCAGAGATACTGCAAGGGTGTGTGAGTGTGTTTGTGTGTGTGTGTGTGTGTAAAAAGGACACGAAGTAAGAAGCCCTCTAGAATTTCTGCAAGAATGTGTGTGTTTGTGTTTGTAAAAATGACATTAATCAGGCACCCTCCAGAGATTCAGAAAGGGTGTGTGTGTGTGTGTGTGTGTGTGTGTGTGTGTAAAAAGGGCACGAAATCAGAAGCCCTCTAAAGATTCTGCCATGGTGTGTGTGTAAAAAGAACAAGAAGTCAGAAGCAATCAAGATATACAGCAAGGGTCTGAGTGTGAGTGGTTGTGTGTGTGTGTGTGTGTAAAAAGGACACGAAATTAGAGCCCTCCAGAGATTCCCCAAGGGTGCGTGTATGTGTGTCTGTGTGTGTAAAAATGAAACAAATTCAGAAGCCCTCTAGTGATTCTGGAAGGGTGTGTTTGTGTGTGTGTGTGTCCTAAAAAGGACACGAAGTCAGAAGCCCTCCAGAGATTCTGTAGGCGCATGATTGTGTGTGTGTGTATGTGTGTGTGTGTGTGTGTGTAAGTAAAAGGTACAAAGTCAGAAGCCCTCCAGAGATTTTGCAAGTGTTTTTGTGTGTATGTGTGTGTAAAAAGGACATGAAATCATACGCCTTCCAGAGATTCTGCAAGGGTGCGTGTATGTTTGTGTGTGTAAAAAGGACACGAAATCAGAAGCCTTATAGAGATTCTGGAAGTGTGTGTGTGTGTGTGTGTGTGTGTGTATGTTTTTATAAAAAGGACATTAAGTCAGAAACCCTCGAGAGATTTTGAAAGTGTGTGTCTGTGTGTAAAAAGGACACGAAGTCATAAGCCCTCTAGAGATTCTACAATGGTGTGTGTGTGTGTGTGTGTTTGTATAAAAAGTACACGAATTTAGAAGCCCACTAGGGATTCTGCAAGGGTCTGAGTGTGAGAGTGTTTGTGTATTTGTGTAAAAAGGCCATGAATTCAGAAGCCCTCCAGATAATCTGCAAGGATATGAGTGTGAGTATGTGTGTGTGTGTGTGTGTGTGTGTTTAAAAAGGACACAATGCCAGAAGCCCTCAAGAGATTCTGGAAAGTTGTGTGTGAGAATGAGTGAAAAGGAAACGAAGTCAGAAACCCTCCAGAGATTCTACAAGGGTGTGAGTGTTTCTTTGTGCGTGACTAAAAAAGACACGAAATCAGAAACCCTCTAGTTTTGCAGGGGTATGAGAGTGAGTGTGTGTTTGTGTGAGTGTAAAAAGGACACGAAGTCAGTTGCCCTCCAGAGATACTGCAAGGGTGCGTGTGTGTGTGTGTGTGTGTGTGTGTATAAAAAGGACATGACCTCTGAAGCCCTCCAAGATTTTGCAAGGGTATGAGCGTGAGTGTGTGTGTGTGTGTGTGTGTGTGTGTAAAAAGGACAGTAAACCAGAAGACGTTTAGAGACTCTGTGAGAGTGTGTGTGTGTGTTTGTGCGTGTAAACAGGACATTAATTCAGAAACCCTCCAGAGATTCTGCAACGGTGTGTGTGTGTATGTGTGTGTAAAAATTACACGAAGTTAGAAGCCGTCTAGAGATTCTGCCATGGTGTGTGTGTTTGTGTAAAAAGGACACGACGTCAGAAGACCTCTAGAGATTTTACCTTGGTGTTTGTGTGTGTGTGTGTGTTTGCAATAAAAGAATACGAATTTAGAAGCCCACTAGGGATTCTGCAAGGGTCTGAGTGTGAATGTGTTTGTGTGTGTGTGTGTAAAAAGGCCATGAAGTCAGAAGCCTTCCAGAGATTCTGCAAGAGTATGAGTGTGAGTATGGGTGTGTGTGTGTGTGTGTGTGTGTGTTTGTGTGTATAAAAGGGACTCGATGTCAGAAGCCCTCAAGAGATTCTGGAAAGTTGTGTGTGAGAGTGAGTGAAAAAGACACGAAATCAGAAACCCTCCAGAGATTCTGTAAGCGTGTGAGTGTTTTTGTGTGTGTGACTAAAAAGGACACGAAGTAAGAAGCCCTGAAGGGTTTTGCAGGAGTATGAGAGTGAGTGTGTGTTTGTGTGAGTGTAAAAAGTACACGAAGTCAGTTGCCTCCAGAGATTCTGCAAGGGTGTGTCTGTGTGTTTGTGTGTGTGTGTGTGTAAAAAGGACACGAAGTAAGAAGCCCTCTAGAATTTCTGCAAGAATGTGTGTGTTTGTGTTTGTAAAAATGACATTAATCAGGCACCCTCCAGAGATTCAGAAAGGGTGTGTGTGTGTGTGTGTCTGTGTGTGTAAAAAGGGCACGAAGTCAGAAGCAATCTAGAGATACTGCCATGGTGTGTGTGTAAAAAGAACAAGAAGTCAGAAGCAATCAAGATATACTGCAAGGATCTGAGTGTGAGTATTTGTGTGGGTGTGTGTGTGTGTTAAAAGGACACGAAGTCAGATGCCCTCCAGAGATTCTGTAGGGGCATGATTGTGTGTGTGTCTGTGTGTGTGTGTGTAAGTAAAAGGTACAAAGTCAGAAGCCCTCCAGAGATTTTCCAAGTGTTTTTGTGTGTAAAAAGGACATGAAATCATACGCCCTCCAGAGATTCTGCAAGGGTGCGTGTATGTTTGTGTGTGTAAAAAGGACACGAAATCAGAAGCCTTATAGAGATTCTGGAAGTGTGTGTGTGTGTGTGTGTGTGTATGTTTTTGTAAAACGGACACAAAGCCAGAAGTCCTCCAGAAATTCTGTAAGTTTGTGTGTTTGTTTGTGTAAAAAGGAAACCAAATCAGTAGCCTTCTAGAGATTTGCAAGGAAGTGTGTGGGTGTGAGTGTAAAGGACACGAAACCAGAAGCTTTATAGAGATTCTGGAAGTGTGTGTGTGTGTGTGTGTATGTGTTTGTAAAACGGACATTAAGTCAGAAACCCTCCAGAGATTCTGAAAGTGTGTGTGTGTGTGTAAAGAGGAAACGAAGTCATAAGCCCTCTAGAGATTCTACCATGGTGTGTGTGTGTGTTTGTAATAAAAGTATACGAATTTAGAAGCCCACTAGGGATTCTGCAAGGGTCTGAGTGTGAATGTGTTTGTGTGGGTGTGTGTGTAAAAAGGCCATGAAGTCAGAAGCCTTCCAGAGATTCTGCAAGAGTATGAGTGTGAGTATGTGTGTGTGTGTGTGTGTGTGTGTTTGTGTGTGTGTGTAAAAGGGACCCGATGTCAGAAGCCCTCAAGAGACTCTGGAAGGTTGTGTGTGAGAGTGAGTGAAAAAGACACGAAGTCAGAAACCCTCCAGAGATTCTGTAAGGGTGTGAGTGTTTTTGTGTGTGTGACTAAAAAGGACACGAAGTAAGAAGCCCTGAAGGGTTTTGCAGGAGTATGAGAGTGAGTGTGTGTTTTTGTGAGTGTAAAAAGGACACGAAGTCAGTTGCCCTCCAGAGATTCTGCAAGGGTGTGTCTGTGTGTTTGTGTGTGTGTGTGTGTAAAAAGGACACGAAGTAAGAAGCCCTCTAGAATTTCTGCAAGAATGTGTGTGTTTGTGTTTGTAAAAATGACATTAATCAGGCACCCTCCAGAGATTCAGAAAGGGTGTGTGTGTGTGTGTGTGTGTGTGTGTGTAAAAAGGGCACGAAGTCAGAAGCCCTCTAGAGATTCTGCCATGGTGTGTGTGTAAAAAGAACAAGAAGTCAGAAGCAATCAAGATATACTGCAAGGGTCTGAGTGTGAGTGTTTGTGTGTGTGTGTGTAAAAAGGACACGAAGTCAGAAGCCCTCCAGAAATTCCCCAAGGGTGCGTGTATGTGTGTGTGTGTGTAAAAATGAAACAAAATCAGAAGCCCTCTAGTGATTCTGGAAGGGTGTGTTTGTGTGTGTGTGTCCTAAAAAGGACACGAAGTCAGAACCCCTCCAGAGATTTTGCAAGGGTATGAGTGTGAGTGTGTGTGTGTGTGTGTGTAAAAAGGACAGTACACCAGAAGACTTTTAGAGACTCTGTGAGTGTGTTTGTGGGTGTTTGTGTGTGTAAACAGGACATTAATTCAGAAACCCTCCAGAGATTATGCAACGGTGTGTGTGTGTGTGTGTGTGTGTGTGTGTGTGTAAAAAGTACACGAAGTTAGAAGCCGTCTTGGGATTCTGCCATGGTGTGTGTGTGTGTGTGTTTGTGTAAAAAGGACACGAAGTCAGAAGTCCCCTAGAGATTCTGCAAGGGTCTGAGTGTGTGTTTGTGTGTTTGTGTGTGTCTGTAAAAAGGACACAAAGCCAGAAGTCCTCCAGAGATTCTGTAAGATTGTGTGTGTGTTTGTGTAAAAAGGAAACCAAATCAGTAGCCTTCTAGAGATTTGCAAGGAAGAGTGTGGGTGTGAGTGTAAAGGACACGAAACCAGAAGCTTTATAGAGATTCTGGAAGTGTGTGTGTGTATGTGTGTGTGTAAAACGGTGTTTGTGTTTGTCCTAAAAAGGACACGAAGTCATAAGCCCTCTAGATATTCTACCATGGTGTGTATGTGTGTGTGTGTTTGTATAAAAAGTACACGAATTTAGAAGCCCACAAGGGATTCTGCAAGGGTCTGAGTGTGAGAGTGTTTGTGTATGTGTGTAAAAAGGCCATGAAGTCAGAAACCCTCCAGATAATCTGCAAGGATATGAGTGTGAGTATGTGTGTGTGTGTGTGTGTGTGTGTTTGTGTGTATAAAAAGACACAATGCCAGAAGCCCTCAAGAGATTCTGGAAAGTTGCGTGTGAGAGTGAGTGAAAAGGAAACGAAGTCAGAAACCCTCCAGAGATTCTACAAGGGTGTGAGTGTTTCTTTGTGCGTGACTAAAAAAGACACGAAGTAAGAAGCCCTCAACAATTTTGCAGGAGTATGAGAGTGAGTGTGTGTTTGTGTGAGTGTAAATAGGACACGAAGTCAGTTGCGCTCCAGAGATTCTGCAAGGGTGTGTCTGTGTGTTTGTGTGTGTGTGTGTGTGTGTGTGTAAAAAGGACACGAAGTAAGAAGCCCTCTAGAATTTCTGCAAGAATGTGTGTGTGTTTGTGTTTGTAAAAAGGACATTAATCAGGCACCCTCCAGAGATTCAGAAAGGGTGTATGTGTGTGTGTGTGTAAAAAGGGCACGAAGTCAGAAGCCCTCTACAGATTCTGCCATGGTGTGTGTGTAAAAAGAACAAGAAGTCAGAAGCAATCAAGATATACTGCAAGGGTCTGAGTGTGAGTGGTTGTGTGTGTGTGTGTGTGTAAAAAGGACACGAAGTCAGAAGCCCTCCAGAGATTCCCTAAGGGTGCGTGTATGTGTGTGTGTGTGTAAAAATGAAACAAAATCAGAAGCCCTCTAGTGATTCTGGAAGGGTGTGTTTGTGTGTGTGTGTCCTAAAAAGGACACGAAGTCATAAGCCCTCTAGAGATTCTACCATGGTGTGTATGTGTGTGTTTGAATAAAAAGTACACGAATTTAGAAGCCCACTAGGGATTCTGCAAGGGTCTGAGTGTGAGAGTGTTTGTGTATGTGTGTAAAAAGGCCATGAAGTCAGAAGCCCTCCAGATAATCTGCAAGGATATGAGTGTGTGTGTGTGTGTGTTTGTGTGTATAAAAAGGACACAATGCCAGAAGCCCTCAAGAGATTCTGGAAAGTTGTGTGTGATAGTGAGTGAAAAGGAAACGAAGTCAGAAACCCTCCAGAGATTCTACAAGGGTGTGAGTGTTTCTTTGTGCCTGACTAAAAAAGACACGAAGTCAGAAGCCCTCTAGAGTTTTTGCAGGGGTATGAGGGTGAGTGTGTGTTTGTGTGAGTGTAAAAAGGACACGAAGTCAGGTGCCCTCCAGAGATACTGCAAGGGTGCGTGTGTGTGTGTGTATAAAAAGGACATGACCTCCGAAGCCCTCCAGGGATTTTACAAGGGTATGAGTGTGAG
>NC_134533.1:133907836-133955336 GCF_050624435.1 Tenrec ecaudatus | reverse complement strand
TGTGTGTGTGTGTGTGTGTGTTTGTAATAAAAGTATACGAATTTAGAAGCCCACTAGGGATTCTGCAAGGGTCTGAGTGTGAATGTGTTTGTGTGTGTGTGTGTAAAAAGGCCATGAAGTCAGAAGCCTTCCAGAGATTCTGCAAGAGTATGAGTGTGAGTATGTGTGTGTGTGTGTGTGTGTGTGTGTGTGTATAGGGACACGATTTCAGAAGCCCTCAAGAGATTCTGGAAGTTTGTGTGTGAGAGTGAGTGAAAAAAACACGAAGTCAGAAACCGTCCAGAGATTCTGTAAGGGTGTGAGTGTTTCTGCGTGTGTGACTAAAAAGGACACGAAGTAAGAAGCCCTCAAGAGTTTTGCAGGAGTATGAGAGTGAGTGTGTGTTTGTGTGAGTGTAAAAAGGACACGAAGTCTGTTGCCCTCCAGAGATCCTGCAAGGGTGTGACTTTGTGTGTGTGTGTGTAAAAATGACACGAAGTCAGAAGTACTCCAGAGATTCTGAAAAGGTGCTTGTGTGAGTGTATGTGTGTGTAAAAAGTTTTGAATTAAGAAGGCCTCTAGAGGTTCTTCAAGGGTGTGTGTGTGTGTGTGTGTTTGTGTAAAAAGGACACAAAGTCAAACCCTCTAGAGATCCGGCAATGGTGTGTCTGTGTGTGTGAGTGTGTTTGTAAAAAGAACACGAAATTAGAAACCCTCAAGTGATTTTGCAAGGGAATGCGTTTGAGTGTGTGTGTGTGTGTGTGTGTATAAATTACATGAGGTGCGAAGCATTCCAGCGATTCTGCAAGGATGCATATGTGTGTGTGTGCAAAAAGGACATGAATTCAGAAGCCCTCCAGAGATTCCGCCAGTATGTGTGTGTCTGTGTTTGTAAAAAGGTCACGAAGTCAGAAACCTTCTAGAAATTCTGCAAGGGTGTGTGTGTGGGTGGGGGGTGTTTGTAAAAAGGACACGAAGTCAGAAGCCGACTATTGATTCTGCACAAGAGTGTGTGTGTGTGTTAAAAGGACATGGAATCAGAAGTCATCCAGAGGTTCTGTAAGGGTGTGTGTGTGTGTGTAAAAAGGACACCAAGTCAGACACCCTCTAGATATTCTGCAAAGGTGTGTGTGTGTGTAAAAAGGACAACAAGTCAGACACCATCCAGAGATTCTACCAGGGTGTAGGTGTGTGGTGTGTGTGTGTGTGTTTGTGTAAAAAGACACGAAGTCAGAAGCCCTCTAGAGATTTTTCAAGGGTGTGTGTATGTGTGTGTGTTTGTGTAAAAAGGACACAAAGTCAGAAGCCCTCCAAGATTCTGCAAGGGTGTATGTGTGTGTGTGTGTGTGTGTGTGTGTGAAAACAACACGAAGTCATAAACCGTCTGGAGATTCTGCAAGGGTGTGTGTGTGTGTGTGTGTGTGTGTATGTGTGTGTATGTGTCAAAAGTACAGGATGACAGAAGCCCTCTAGAGATTCTGCAAGGGTGAGTGTGTTGTGTTAAAAGGACACGAAGTCAGAAGCCCTCTAGGTTTTCTGGAAAGGTATAAGTGTGAGAGTGAGGCAGTGTGTGTGTGTTTGTGTGTAATAAGGACACGAAATCAGAAGCCCTCCAGAGATTCTACAATTGTATGTGTGTTTGTGTGTGTTTAAAAAGGACACGAAATCAGAAGGACTGCAGAGATTTTGCAAGAGAATGAGTTTGGGGTGTGTGTGTGTAAAAAGGACATGAAGTCAGAATCCTTGTAGAGATTCTGCAAGGGTGTATGTGTGTGTGTGTCTGTGTGTGTTAAAAGGACACCAAGTCAGAAGCACTCTAGAGATCCTGCAAGGGTGTGTCCTTGTGTGTGTGTGTGTGTGTGTGTGTGTAAAAAGGACACGAAGTCAGAAGTACTCCAGAGATTCTGCAAAGGTGCTTGTGTGAGTGTACATGTGTGTAAAAATTTATGAAGTCAGAAGGCCTCCAGAGATTCTTCAATGGTGTGTGTGTGTGTGTGCGTGTGTTTGTGTAAAAAGGACACAAAGTCAGAAGCCCTCTAGAGATTCTGCAACGGTGAGTGTGTTGTGTTAAAAGGACATGAAGTCAGAAGTCATCCATAGATTCGGCAAGGGTGTGTGTGTGTGTGTGTGTGTTTAAAAAGGAAAAAAGTCAGAAGGCACCCAGAAATTCTGCAAGGATGCATCTATGTGTGTGTGTGTGTGTGAAAAGGACAGGAAGTCAGAAGCCTTCTAGGAATTCTGCAAAGGTATGATTATCTGCATGAGGGAGTGTGTGTGTGTGTGTGTGTGTGTGTGTAAGAAGGACACGAAGTCAGAAGCCCTCCAGATATTCTGCAAGTGTGTGTGTGTAACAAGGACATGACGTCAGAGGCCCTCACGAGAATCTGTAAGGGTGTGTCTCTGTGTTTGTGTGTGTAAAAAGGACACGAAGTCAAAATCCTCCTACGGTTTCTGCAAAGTTATGAGTGTGAGAGTGAGGGAGTGTGAGGGTGTGTGTGTGTGTGTGTGTGAATGTGTGTGTGTTTAAAAATGACACGGAGTCAGAAGCCCTCCAGAGATTCTGAAAGTGTGTGTGTGTAACAAGCACATGACGTAAGAAACCCTCAAGAGATTCTGCAAGGGTGTGTGTGTGTGTGTGTGTGTGTGTGTGCAAAAAGGACACATGAAGTCAGAAACACTCCATAGATTCTGCAAGGGTGTGTGTGTATGTGCGTGTGTGTAAAAAGGACACATGAAATCAGAAACACTCCATCGATTCTGAAAGGGTGTGTTGTGTGTGTAAAAAGATCAAGAATTCAGAAGTCCTCCAGAGATTCTGAAAGTATGTGTGTTTGTGTGTTTGTAAAAAGGACACCAAGTACGAAGCTCTCAAGAGATTCTGCAAGTTTTTGTGTGTCTGTGTGTGTGTGTGTGCGTGTGTAATAAGGTCACGAAGTAAGAAGCCCTCCAGAGATTCTGCAAGGGTGTGTGTGTGTGTGTAAAAAGGACACATGAAGTCAGAAACACTCCATAGATTCTGCAAGGATGTGTGTGTGTATGTGCGTGTGTGTAAAAAGGACACATGAAGTCAGAAACACCCATCGATTCTGAAAAGGTGTGTTGTGTGTGTAAAAAGGTCACGAAGTCAGAAGTCCTCCAGAGATTCTGACAGTTTGTGTGCGTGTGTGTTTGTAAAAAGGACACCAAGTACGAAGCTCTCAAGAGATTCTGCAAGGTTTTATGTGTCTGTGTGTGTGTGTGTGCATGTGTAATAAGGTCACGAAATAAGAAGCCCTCCAGAGATTCTGCAAAGGTGTGTGTGTGTGTGTGTGTGTGTTTAAAAAGGACACAAAGTAAGAAGCCATCCAGGAATTCTGCAAATATGTATGTGTGTGTGTGTTTGTGAAAAGGACACCTAGTAAGAAGCTCTCAAGAGATTCTGCAAGGGTGTATGTGTGTGAGTGTGTATGTGTGTGTAAAAGGACACTAATCAAAAGCCTTCTAGGGTTTCTGCAAAGGAATGCGTGTGAGAGTGAGGGAGTGTGTGTGTATGTGTGCATGTGGTTGTGTGTGTAAAAAGGACACGAAGTCAGAAACCTTGCAGAGATTCTGCCAGTATGTGTGTGTGTGTGTGTTTGTGAAAAGGACACCTAGTAACAAGCTCTCAAGTGATTCTCCAAGGGTGTATGTGTGTGAGTGTGTGTGTGTGTATGTAAAAAGGACATGAAATCAAAATCCTTCTAGGATTTCTGCAAAGGAATGAATGTAAGAGTGAGGGAGTGTGTGTGCTTGTGTGTGTGTAAAAAGTACACGGGTTCAGAAGCCCTCCAGAGATTCTACAAGCGTGTCTGTGTATGTATGAGTAGAAAGGACAAGAATTCAGAAGCCTTCTAGAAATTCTGCTAGGGTGAGTCTATGTGTGTGTGTGTGTGTGTGTGTGTGTGAGAGTGTCTGTTTAAAAAAACACGAAGTCAAAAACCCTCCAGAGACTCTGCCGGTATGTGGGTGTGTGTGTTTGTGAAAAGGACACCTAGTAAGAAGCCCTCAAGAGATTCTGCAAGGGTGTATGTGTTTGAGTGTGTGTGTGTGTGTGTGTGTGTGTAAAGAGGACACGAAGACAGAATCCCTCTAGAGATTCTGCAAGGGTGTGTGTTTGTGTGTGTAAAAAGGACACGAAGTCAAAATCCTCCTACGGTTTCTGCAAAGTTATGAGTGTGAGAGTGAGGGAGTGTGAGGGTGTGTGTGTGTGTGTGTGTGAATGTGTGTGTGTTTAAAAATGACACGGAGTCAGAAGCCCTCCAGAGATTCTGAAAGTGTGTGTGTGTAACAAGCACATGACGTAAGAAACCCTCAAGAGATTCTGCAAGGGTGTGTGTGTGTGTGTGTGTGTGTGTGTGTGCAAAAAGGACACATGAAGTCAGAAACACTCCATAGATTCTGCAAGGGTGTGTGTGTATGTGCGTGTGTGTAAAAAGGACACATGAAATCAGAAACACTCCATCGATTCTGAAAGGGTGTGTTGTGTGTGTAAAAAGATCAAGAATTCAGAAGTCCTCCAGAGATTCTGAAAGTATGTGTGTTTGTGTGTTTGTAAAAAGGACACCAAGTACGAAGCTCTCAAGAGATTCTGCAAGTTTTTGTGTGTCTGTGTGTGTGTGTGTGCGTGTGTAATAAGGTCACGAAGTAAGAAGCCCTCCAGAGATTCTGCAAGGGTGTGTGTGTGTGTGTAAAAAGGACACATGAAGTCAGAAACACTCCATAGATTCTGCAAGGATGTGTGTGTGTATGTGCGTGTGTGTAAAAAGGACACATGAAGTCAGAAACACCCATCGATTCTGAAAAGGTGTGTTGTGTGTGTAAAAAGGTCACGAAGTCAGAAGTCCTCCAGAGATTCTGACAGTTTGTGTGCGTGTGTGTTTGTAAAAAGGACACCAAGTACGAAGCTCTCAAGAGATTCTGCAAGGTTTTATGTGTCTGTGTGTGTGTGTGTGCATGTGTAATAAGGTCACGAAATAAGAAGCCCTCCAGAGATTCTGCAAAGGTGTGTGTGTGTGTGTGTGTGTGTTTAAAAAGGACACAAAGTAAGAAGCCATCCAGGAATTCTGCAAATATGTATGTGTGTGTGTGTTTGTGAAAAGGACACCTAGTAAGAAGCTCTCAAGAGATTCTGCAAGGGTGTATGTGTGTGAGTGTGTATGTGTGTGTAAAAGGACACTAATCAAAAGCCTTCTAGGGTTTCTGCAAAGGAATGCGTGTGAGAGTGAGGGAGTGTGTGTGTATGTGTGCATGTGGTTGTGTGTGTAAAAAGGACACGAAGTCAGAAGCCTTGCAGAGATTCTGCCAGTATGTGTGTGTGTGTGTGTTTGTGAAAAGGACACCTAGTAACAAGCTCTCAAGTGATTCTCCAAGGGTGTATGTGTGTGAGTGTGTGTGTGTGTATGTAAAAAGGACATGAAATCAAAATCCTTCTAGGATTTCTGCAAAGGAATGAATGTAAGAGTGAGGGAGTGTGTGTGCTTGTGTGTGTGTAAAAAGTACACGGGTTCAGAAGCCCTCCAGAGATTCTACAAGCGTGTCTGTGTATGTATGAGTAGAAAGGACAAGAATTCAGAAGCCTTCTAGAAATTCTGCTAGGGTGAGTCTATGTGTGTGTGTGTGTGTGTGTGTGTGAGAGTGTCTGTTTAAAAAAACACGAAGTCAAAAACCCTCCAGAGACTCTGCCGGTATGTGGGTGTGTGTGTTTGTGAAAAGGACACCTAGTAAGAAGCCCTCAAGAGATTCTGCAAGGGTGTATGTGTTTGAGTGTGTGTGTGTGTGTGTGTGTGTGTGTAAAGAGGACACGAAGACAGAATCCCTCTAGAGATTCTGCAAGGGTGTGTGTTTGTGTGTGTAAAAAGGACACGAAGTCAGAAGCCCTCCAGATATTCTGCCAGTATGTGTGTGTGTGTGTGTGTGTGTGTGTTTGTGAAAAGGACACCTAGTAAGAAGCTCTCAAGTGATTCTGCAAGGGTGTATGTGTGTGAGTGTGTGTGTGTGTGTGTGTGTAAAAAGGACACAAAATCAAAATCCATCTAGTGTTTCTGCAAAGGAATGAGTGTGAGAGTGAGGGAGTGTGTGTGTGCTTGTGTGTGTGTGTGTGTGTTTGTGTGTGTGTAAAAAGGACACGGGGTCAGAAGACTTCCAGAGATTCTACAAGCGTGTCTGTGTGTGTATGAGTAAAAAGGACAAGAATTCAGAAGCCTTCTAGAAATTCTGCTAGGGTGTGTCTATGTCTGTGTGTGTCGGTGTAAGTGTGTGTGTAAAAAGAACACGACGTCAGAAGCATTCCAGAGATTCTGCAAGGGTGGGTGCATGTGTGTATAGGTGTGTGTGTGCGTGTGTAAAAAGACCACGAATTCAAGTCCTCTAGAGTTTCTGCAAGTTTGTCTGTGTGTGTGTGTTTGTATCTGTGTGAAAATGACACGAAATCAGAAGCCCTATGGGGATTCTGCAAGGATGTGCATGTGTGTGTGTGTGTCTGTTTAAATAGGACATGAAGTCAGAAGCCTTGTAGAGATTCTGCAAGTGTTTATGTGTGTGTGTATGTGTGTGTAAAAAGACACAAAATCAGAAGCACTCTAGAGATCCTGCAAGGGTATGTGTTTGTCTGCGTGTATGTGTGTATGCAAAAAGGACACGAAGTCAGAAGCACTCCAGAGATTCTGCAAAGGTGCATATGTGTGTGTATGTGTGTGAAAAAGTTATGAAGACAGAAGGCCTCCAGAGATTCTTCACAGTGTGTGTGTGTGTGTGTGCGTGTGTAAAAAAGAAAAAAGTCAGAAACCCTCTAGAGATTCTGCAAGGGTGTATGTGTGTGTGTGTGTGTAAAAAGGACACCAAGTTAGAAACCCTCCAGAGATTATGCAAAGATGTGTGTGTGTATGTGTGTCTGTGTGCGTGTGTGTAAAAAGGACACCAAGTCAGAATCCCTCTAGAGATCCTGCAAGGGTGTGTCTGTGTGTGTGAGTGTGTTTGTAAAAAGAACACGAAGTTAGAAACCCTCAAGTGATTTTGCAAGGGAATGCATTTGAGTGTGTGTGTGTGTATAAATTACATGAGGTGAGAAGCATTCCAGCGATTCTGCAAGGATGCGTGTGTGTGTGTAAAAAGGACATGAATTCAGAAGCCCTCCAGAGATTCTGCCAGTATGTGTGTGTCTATGTTTGTAAAAAGGTCACAAAGTCAGAAGCCCTCTAGAAATTCTGCAAGGGTGTGTGTGTGTGTGTTTGTAAAAAGGACACGAAGTCAGAAGCCGACTATTGATTCTCCACAAGAGTGTGTGTGTGTGTGTGTGTGTGTGTAAAAAGGACATGGAATCAGAAGCCGTCCAGAGTTTCTGTAAGGGTGTGTGTGTGTGTGTGTGTGTGTGTAAAAAGGACACAAAGTCAGAATCCCTCTAGATATTCTGCAAGGGTGTGTGTGTGTGTGTGTAAAAAGGACAACAAGTCAGACACCATCCAGAGATTCTACCATGGTGTATGGGTGGTGTGTGTGTGTGTTTGTGAAAAAAGACACGAAATCAGAAGCCCTCTAGAGATTTTTCAAGGGTGTGTGTATGTGTGTGTGTTTGTGTAAATAGGACAGAAAGTCAGAAGCCCTCCAAGATTCTGCAAGAGTGTATGTGTGTGTGTGTGTGTGTGTTTGTGTGTGTGAAAACAACACGAAGTCATAAACCGTCTGGAGATTCTACAAGGGTGTGTGTGTGTGTGTGTGTGTATGTGTTTGTGTGTGTCAAAAGTACAGGATGTCAGAAGCCCTCTAGAGATTCTGCAAGGGTGAGTGTGTTGTGTTAAAAGGACACGAAGTCAGAAGCCCTCTAGGTTTTCTGGAAAGGTATGAGTGTGAGAGTGAGGAGTGTGTGTGTGTGTGTGTGTAATAAGGACACGAAATCAGAAGGCCTCCAGAGATTCTACAAGTGTATGTGTGTGTGTGTATGTGTGTGTTTAAAAAGGACACGAAGTCAGAAGGACTGCAGAGATTTTGCAAGAGAATGAGTTTGAGGTGTGTGTGTGTGTGTGTGTGTGTGTGTGTGTAAAAAGGACATGAAGTCAGAATCCTTGTAGAGATTCTTCAAGGGTGTATGTGTGTGTGTGTGTGTGTGTGTGTGTGTGTAAAAAGGACACCAAGTCAGAAGCACTCTAGAGATCCTGGAAGGGTGTGTCTTTATGTGTGTGTGTGTAAAAAGGACACGAAGTCAGAAGTACTCCAGAGATTCTGAAAAGGTGCTTGTGTGAGTGTATGTGTGTGTAAAAAGTTTTGAATTAAGAAGGCCTCCAGAGGTTCTTCAAGGGTGTGTGTGTGTGTGTGTGTGCATGTGTTTGTGTAAAAAGGACACAAAGTCAAACCCTCTAGAGATCCTGCAATTGTGTGTCTGTGTGTGTGGGTGTGTTTGTAAAAAGAACACGATATTAGAAACCCTCAAGTGATTTTGCAAGGGAATGCGTTTGAGTGTGTGTGTGTGTATAAATTACATGAGGTGAGAAGTATTCCAGGGATTCTGCAAGGATGCGTGTGTGTGTGTGTGTGTGTGTGTGTGTGTGTGTGTAAAAAGGACATGAAGTCTGAAGCCCCCCAGAGATTCTGCAAGTATGTGTGTGTCTGTGTTTGTAAAAAGGTCACGAAGTCAGAAGTCCTCTAGAAATTCTGCAATGGTGTGTGTGTGTGTGTGTGTGTGTGTGTAAAAAAGATATGAAGTCAGAAGCCCTCCAGAGATTCTGCCAGTATGTGTGTGTCTGTGTTTGTAAAAAGGTCACGAAATCAGAAGCTCTCTAGAAATTCTGCAAGGGTGTGTGTGGGGGGGTGTGTGTGTAAAAAGGACACAAAGTCAGACACCTTCTAGATATTCTGCAAGGGTGTGTGTGTGTGTAAAAAGGACAAGTCAGACACCATCCAGAGATTCTACCAGGGTGTATGTGTGTGTGGTGTATGTGTGTGTGTTTGTGTAAAAAGACACGAAATCAGAAGCCCTCTAGATATTTTTCAAGGGTGTGTGTATGTGTGTGTGTTTGTGTAAAAAGGACACAACGTCAGAAGCCCTCCATGATTCTGCAAGCATGTATGTGTGTGTGTGTTTGTGTGTGTGTGTGAAAACAACACGAAGTCATAAACCGTCTGGAGATTCTGCAAGGGTGTGTGTGTGTGTATGTGTGTGTGTGTGTGTCAAAAGTACAGGATGTCAGAAGCCCTCTAGAGATTCTGCATGGGTGAGTGTGTTGTTTTAAAAGGACACGAAGTCAGAAGCCCTCTAGGTTTTCTGATAAGGTATGAGTGTGAGAGTGAGGGAGTGTGTGTGTGTGTGTGTGTGTGTAAAAAGGACATGAAGTCAGAATCCTTGTAGAGATTCTGCAAGTGTGTATGTGTGTGTGTGTAAATAGGACACCAAGTCAGAAGCACTCTAGAGATCCTGCAAGGGTGTGTCTTTGTGTGTGTGTGCAAAAAGAACACGAAGTCAGAAGTACTCCAGAGATTCTGCAAAGGTGCTTGTTTGAGTGTATGTGTGTGTTTAAAATTATGAAGACAGAAAGCCTCCAGAGATTCCTCAAGGGTGTGTGTGTGTGTGTGTGTGTGTTTGTGTAAAAAGGACACAAAGTCAGAAGCCCTCTAGAGATTCTGCAAGGATGTGTGTGTGTGTGTGTAAAAAGGACATATTCTTAAAATCCTCCAGAGTTTCTGCACGGGTGTGTGTATGTGTACCTGTGTGCATGTGTGTAAAAAGGACACCAAGTCAGAAGCCCTTTAGAGATCCTGCAAGGGTGTATCTGTGTGTGAGTGTGTTTGTAAAAAGAACACGAAGTTAGAAACCCTCAACTGATTTTGCAAGGGAATGCGTTTTAGTGTGTGTGTGTGTGTATAAATTACATGAGGTGAGAAGAATTCCAGCGATTCTGCAAGGATGTGCGCGAGCGCGTGTGTGTGTGTGTGTGTGTGTGTAAAAAGGATATGAAGTCAGAAGCCCTCCGGAGATTCTGCAAGTATGTGTGTGTCTGTGTTTGTAAAAAGGTCACGAAGTCAGAAGCCCTCTAGAAATTCTGCAAGGGAGTGTGTGGGTGTGGGTGTTTGTAAAAAGGACACGAAGTCAGAGCCAACTATTGATTCTGCAAAAGTGTGTGTTTGTGTGTGTGTGTGTGTAAAAAGGCCATGAAGTCTGAAGCCTTCCAGAGATTCTGCAAGAGTATGAGTGTGAATATGTGTGTGTGTGTGTGTTTGTGTGTATAAAAGGGACACGATATCAGAAGCCCTCAAGAGATTCTGGAGTTTGTGTGTGAGAGTGAGTGAAAAAAACACGAAGTCAGAAACCCTCCAGAGATTCTGTAAGGGTGTGAGTGTTTTTGTGTGTGTGACTAAAAAGGACACGAAGTAAGAAGCCCTCAAGAGTTTTGCAGGAGTATGAGAGTGAGTGTGTGTTTGTGTGAGTGTAAAAAGGACACGAAATCTGTTGCCCTCCAGAGATTCTGCAAGGGTGTGTCTGTGTGTGTGTGTGTGTAAAAAGGACACGAAGTAAGAAGCCCTCTAGAATTTCTGCAAGAATGTGTGTGTTTGTGTTTGTAAAAATGACATTAATCAGGCACCCTCCAGAGATTCAGAAAGGGTGTGTGTGTGTGTGTGTGTGTGTGTGTGTGTAAAAAGGGCACGAAGTCAGAAGCCCTCTAGAGATTCTACCATGGTGTGTGTGTAAAAAGAACAAGAAGTCAAAAGCAATCAAGATATACTGCAAGGGTCTGAGTGTGAGTGTTTGTGTGTGTGTGTGTGTTTGTAATAAAAGTATACGAATTTAGAAGCCCACTAGGGATTCTGCAAGGGTCTGAGTGTGAATGTGTTTGTGTGTGTGTGTGTAAAAAGGCCATGAAGTCAGAAGCCTTCCAGAGATTCCCCAAGGGTGCGTGTATGTGTGTGTGTGTGTAAAAATGAAACAAAATCAGAAGCCCTCTAGTGATTCTGGAAGGGTGTGTTTGTGTGTGTGTGTCCTAAAAAGGACACGAAGTCAGAAGCCCTCCAGAGATTCTGTAGGGGCATGATTGTGTGTGTTTGTGTGTGTGTGTGTGTTTGTAAAAGGTACAAAGTCAGAAGCCCTCCAGAGATTTTGCAAGTGTTTTTGTGTGTATGCGTGTGTAAAAAGGACATGAAATCATACGCCCTCCAGAGATTCTGCAAGGGTGCATGTTGTTTGTGTGTGTAAAAATGACACGAAATCAGAAGCCTTATAGAGATTCTGTAAGTGTGTGTGTGTGTGTGTGTGTATGTTTTTGTAAAACGGACACAAAGCCAGAAATCCTCCAGAGATTCTGTAAGATTGTGTGTGTGTTTGTGTAAAAAGGAAACCAAATCAGTAGCCTTCTGGAGATTTGCAAGGAAGTGTGTGGGTGTGAGTGTAAAGGACACGAAACCAGAAGCTTTATAGAGATTCTGGAAGTGTGTGTGTGTGTGTATGTGTTTGTAAAACGGGCATTAAGTCAGAAACCCTCCAGAGATTCTGAAAGTGTGTGTGTGTGTGTGTGTGTGTAAAAAGGATACGAAGTCATAAGCCCTCTAGAGATTCTACCATGGTGTGTGTGTGTGTGTGTGTGTGTTTGTAATAAAAGTATACGAATTTAGAAGCCCACTAGGGATTCTGCAAGGGTCTGAGTGTGATTGTGTTTGTGTGTGTGTGTGTGTAAAAAGACCATGAAGTCAGAAGCCTTCCAGAGATTCTGCAAGAGTATGAGTGTGAGTATGTGTGTGTGTGTGTGTGTGTTTGTGTGTATAAAAGGGACACGATGTCAGAAGACCTCAAGAGATTCTGGAAGTTTGTGTGTGAGAGGGAGTGAAAAAAACACGAAGTCAGAAACCCTCCAGAGATTCTGTAAGGGTGTGAGTGTTTCTGTGTGTGTGACTAAAAAGGACACGAAGTAAGAAGCCCTCAAGAGTTTTGCAGGAGTATGAGAGTGAGTGTGTGTTTGTGTGAGTGTAAAAAGGACACGAAGTCTGTTGCCCTCCAGAGATTCTGCCAGGGTGTGTCTGTGTGTGTGTGTGTGTGTGTGTAAAAAGGACACGAAGTAAGAAGCCCTCTAGAATTTCTGCAAGAATGTGTGTGTTTGTGTTTGTAAAAATGATATTAATCAGGCACCCTCCAGAGATTCAGAAAGGGTGTGTGTGTGTGTGTGTGTGTGTAAAAAGGGCACGAAGTCAGAAGCCCTCTAGAGATTCTGCCATGGTGTGTGTGTAAAAAGAACAAGAAGTCAGAAGCAATCAAGATATACTGCAAGGGTCTGAGTGTGAGTGTTTGTGTGTGTGTGTGTAAAAAGGACACGAAGTCAGAAGCCCTCCAGAGATTCCCCAAGGGTGCGTGTATGTGTGTGTGTGTGTAAAATTGAAACAAAATCAGAAGCCCTCTAGTGATTCTGGAAGGGTGTGTTTTTGTGTGTGTGTCCTAAAAAGGACACGAAGTCAGAAGCCCTCCAGAGATTCTGTAGGGGCATGATTGTGTGTGTGTGTCTGTGTGTGTGTTTGTGTGTGTAAGTAAAAGGTACAAAGTCAGAAGCCCTCCAGAGATTTTGCAAGTGTTTTTGTGTGTATGCGTGTGTAAAAAGGACATGAAATCATACGCCCTCCAGAGATTCTGCAAGGGTGCATGTATGTTTGTGTGTGTAAAAATGACACGAAATCAGAAGCCTTATAGAGATTCTGTAAGTGTGTGTGTGTGTGTGTGTATGTTTTTGTAAAACGGACACAAAGCCAGAAGTCCTCCAGAGATTCTGTAAGATTGTGTGTGTGTTTGTGTAAAAAGGAAACCAAATCAGTAGCCTTCTGGAGATTTGCAAGGAAGTGTGTGGGTGTGAGTGTAAAGGACACGAAACCAGAAGCTTTATAGAGATTCTGGATGTGTGTGTGTGTGTGTATGTGTTTGTAAAACGGACATTAAGTCAGAAACCCTCCAGAGATTCTGAAAGTGTGTGTGTGTGTGTGTGTAAAAAGGAAACGAAAATCATAAGCCCTCTAGAGATTCTACCATGGTGTGTGTGTGTGTGTGTGTGTGTTTGTAATAAAAGTATACGAATTTAGAAGCCCACTAGGGATTCTGCAAGGGTCTGAGTGTGAATGTGTTTGTGTGTGTGTGTAAAAAGGCCATGAAGTCAGAAGCCTTCCAGAGATTCTGCAAGAGTATGAGTGTGAGTATGTGTGTGTGTGTGTGTGTTTGTGTGTATAAAAGGGACACGATTTCAGAAGCCCTCAAGAGATTCTGGAAGTTTGTGTGTGAGAGTGAGTGAAAAAAACACGAAGTCAGAAACCGTCCAGAGATTCTGTAAGGGTGTGAGTGTTTCTGCGTGTGTGACTAAAAAGGACACGAAGTAAGAAGCCCTCAAGAGTTTTGCAGGAGTATGAGAGTGAGTGTGTGTTTGTGTGAGTGTAAAAAGGACACGAAGTCTGTTGCCCTCCAGAGATCCTGCAAGGGTGTATCTTTGTGTGTGTGTGTGTAAAAATGACACGAAGTCAGAAGTACTCCAGAGATTCTGAAAAGGTGCTTGTGTGAGTGTATGTGTGTGTAAAAAGTTTTGAATTAAGAAGGCCTCCAGAGGTTCTTCAAGGGTGTGTGTGTGTGTGTGTGTGTTTGTGTAAAAAAGACACAAAGTCAAACCCTCTAGAGATCCGGCAATGGTGTGTCTGTGTGTGTGAGTGTGTTTGTAAAAAGAACACGAAATTAGAAACCCTCAAGTGATTTTGCAAAGGAATGCGTTTGAGTGTGTGTGTGTGTGTGTATAAATTACATGAGGTGCGAAGCATTCCAGCGATTCTGCAAGGATGCATATGTGTGTGTGTGCAAAAAGGACATGAATTCAGAAGCCCTCCAGAGATTCCGCCAGTATGTGTGTGTCTGTGTTTGTAAAAAGGTCACGAAGTCAGAAACCTTCTAGAAATTCTGCAAGGGTGTGTGTGTGGGTGGGGGGTGTTTGTAAAAAGGACACGAAGTCAGAAGCCGACTATTGATTCTGCACAAGAGTGTGTGTGTGTGTTAAAAGGACATGGAATCAGAAGTCATCCAGAGGTTCTGTAAGGGTGTGTGTGTGTGTGTAAAAAGGACACCAAGTCAGACACCCTCTAGATATTCTGCAAAGGTGTGTGTGTGTGTGTGTGTGTAAAAAGGACAACAAGTCAGACACCATCCAGAGATTCTACCAGGGTGTAGGTGTGTGTGGTGTGTGTGTGTGTTTGTGTAAAAAGACACGAAGTCAGAAGCCCTCTAGAGATTTTTCAAGGGTGTGTGTATGTGTGTGTGTTTGTGTAAAAAGGACACAAAGTCAGAAGCCCTCCAAGATTCTGCAAGGGTGTATGTGTGTGTGTGTGTGTGTGTGTGTGAAAACAACACGAAGTCATAAACCGTCTGGAGATTCTGCAAGGGTGTGTGTGTGTGTGTGTGTGTGTGTATGTGTGTGTATGTGTCAAAAGTACAGGATGACAGAAGCCCTCTAGAGATTCTGCAAGGGTGAGTGTGTTGTGTTAAAAGGACACGAAGTCAGAAGCCCTCTAGGTTTTCTGGAAAGGTATAAGTGTGAGAGTGAGGCAGTGTGTGTGTGTTTGTGTGTAATAAGGACACGAAATCAGAAGCCCTCCAGAGATTCTACAATTGTATGTGTGTTTGTGTGTGTTTAAAAAGGACACGAAATCAGAAGGACTGCAGAGATTTTGCAAGAGAATGAGTTTGGGGTGTGTGTGTGTAAAAAGGACATGAAGTCAGAATCCTTGAAGAGATTCTGCAAGGGTGTATGTGTGTGTGTGTCTGTGTGTGTTAAAAGGACACCAAGTCAGAAGCACTCTAGAGATCCTGCAAGGGTGTGTCCTTGTGTGTGTGTGTGTGTGTGTGTAAAAAGGACACGAAGTCAGAAGTACTCCAGAGATTCTGCAAAGGTGCTTGTGTGAGTGTACATGTGTGTAAAAATTTATGAAGTCAGAAGGCCTCCAGAGATTCTTCAATGGTGTGTGTGTGTGTGTGCGTGTGTTTGTGTAAAAAGGACACAAAGTCAGAAGCCCTCTAGAGATTCTGCAACGGTGAGTGTGTTGTGTTAAAAGGACATGAAGTCAGAAGTCATCCATAGATTCGGCAAGGGTGTGTGTGTGTGTGTGTGTGTTTAAAAAGGAAAAAAGTCAGAAGGCACCCAGAAATTCTGCAAGGATGCATCTATGTGTGTGTGTGTGTGTGAAAAGGACAGGAAGTCAGAAGCCTTCTAGGAATTCTGCAAAGGTATGATTATCTGCATGAGGGAGTGTGTGTGTGTGTGTGTGTGTGTGTAAGAAGGACACGAAGTCAGAAGCCCTCCAGATATTCTGCAAGTGTGTGTGTGTAACAAGGACATGACGTCAGAAGCCCTCACGAGAATCTGTAAGGGTGTGTCTCTGTGTTTGTGTGTGTAAAAAGGACACGAAGTCAAAATCCTCCTACGGTTTCTGCAAAGTTATGAGTGTGAGAGTGAGGGAGTGTGAGGGTGTGTGTGTGTGTGTGTGTGTGAATGTGTGTGTGTTTAAAAATGACACGGAGTCAGAAGCCCTCCAGAGATTCTGAAAGTGTGTGTGTGTAACAAGCACATGACGTAAGAAACCCTCAAGAGATTCTGCAAGGGTGTGTGTGTGTGTGTGTGTGTGTGTGTGTGCAAAAAGGACACATGAAGTCAGAAACACTCCATAGATTCTGCAAGGGTGTGTGTGTATGTGCGTGTGTGTAAAAAGGACACATGAAATCAGAAACACTCCATCGATTCTGAAAGGGTGTGTTGTGTGTGTAAAAAGATCAAGAATTCAGAAGTCCTCCAGAGATTCTGAAAGTATGTGTGTTTGTGTGTTTGTAAAAAGGACACCAAGTACGAAGCTCTCAAGAGATTCTGCAAGTTTTTGTGTGTCTGTGTGTGTGTGTGTGCGTGTGTAATAAGGTCACGAAGTAAGAAGCCCTCCAGAGATTCTGCAAGGGTGTGTGTGTGTGTGTAAAAAGGACACATGAAGTCAGAAACACTCCATAGATTCTGCAAGGATGTGTGTGTGTATGTGCGTGTGTGTAAAAAGGACACATGAAGTCAGAAACACCCATCGATTCTGAAAAGGTGTGTTGTGTGTGTAAAAAGGTCACGAAGTCAGAAGTCCTCCAGAGATTCTGACAGTTTGTGTGCGTGTGTGTTTGTAAAAAGGACACCAAGTACGAAGCTCTCAAGAGATTCTGCAAGGTTTTATGTGTCTGTGTGTGTGTGTGTGCATGTGTAATAAGGTCACGAAATAAGAAGCCCTCCAGAGATTCTGCGAAGGTGTGTGTGTGTGTGTGTGTGTGTGTTTAAAAAGGACACAAAGTAAGAAGCCATCCAGGAATTCTGCAAATATGTATGTGTGTGTGTGTTTGTGAAAAGGACACCTAGTAAGAAGCTCTCAAGAGATTCTGCAAGGGTGTATGTGTGTGAGTGTGTATGTGTGTGTAAAAGGACACTAATCAAAAGCCTTCTAGGGTTTCTGCAAAGGAATGCGTGTGAGAGTGAGGGAGTGTGTGTGTATGTGTGCATGTGGTTGTGTGTGTAAAAAGGACACGAAGTCAGAAGCCTTGCAGAGATTCTGCCAGTATGTGTGTGTGTGTGTGTTTGTGAAAAGGACACCTAGTAACAAGCTCTCAAGTGATTCTCCAAGGGTGTATGTGTGTGAGTGTGTGTGTGTGTATGTAAAAAGGACATGAAATCAAAATCCTTCTAGGATTTCTGCAAAGGAATGAATGTAAGAGTGAGGGAGTGTGTGTGCTTGTGTGTGTGTAAAAAGTACACGGGTTCAGAAGCCCTCCAGAGATTCTACAAGCGTGTCTGTGTATGTATGAGTAGAAAGGACAAGAATTCAGAAGCCTTCTAGAAATTCTGCTAGGGTGAGTCTATGTGTGTGTGTGTGTGTGTGTGTGTGAGAGTGTCTGTTTAAAAAAACACGAAGTCAAAAACCCTCCAGAGACTCTGCCGGTATGTGGGTGTGTGTGTTTGTGAAAAGGACACCTAGTAAGAAGCCCTCAAGAGATTCTGCAAGGGTGTATGTGTTTGAGTGTGTGTGTGTGTGTGTGTGTGTGTGTAAAGAGGACACGAAGACAGAATCCCTCTAGAGATTCTGCAAGGGTGTGTGTTTGTGTGTGTAAAAAGGACACGAAGTCAGAAGCCCTCCAGATATTCTGCCAGTATGTGTGTGTGTGTGTGTGTGTGTGTGTGTTTGTGAAAAGGACACCTAGTAAGAAGCTCTCAAGTGATTCTGCAAGGGTGTATGTGTGTGAGTGTGTGTGTGTGTGTGTGTGTGTAAAAAGGACACAAAATCAAAATCCATCTAGTGTTTCTGCAAAGGAATGAGTGTGAGAGTGAGGGAGTGTGTGTGTGCTTGTGTGTGTGTGTGTGTTTGTGTGTGTGTAAAAAGGACACGGGGTCAGAAGACTTCCAGAGATTCTACAAGCGTGTCTGTGTGTGTATGAGTAAAAAGGACAAGAATTCAGAAGCCTTCTAGAAATTCTGCTAGGGTGTGTCTATGTGTGTGTGTGTCGGTGTAAGTGTGTGTGTAAAAAGAACACGACGTCAGAAGCATTCCAGAGATTCTGCAAGGGTGGGTGCATGTGTGTATAGGTGTGTGTGTGCGTGTGTAAAAGACCACGAATTCAAGTCCTCTAGAGTTTCTGCAAGTTTGTCTGTGTGTGTGTGTGTTTGTATCTGTGTGAAAATGACACGAAATCAGAAGCCCTATGGGGATTCTGCAAGGATGTGCATGTGTGTGTGTGTGTCTGTTTAAATAGGACATGAAGTCAGAAGCCTTGTAGAGATTCTGCAAGTGTTTATGTGTGTGTGTATGTGTGTGTAAAAAGACACAAAATCAGAAGCACTCTAGAGATCCTGCAAGGGTATGTGTTTGTCTGCGTGTATGTGTGTATGCAAAAAGGACACGAAGTCAGAAGCACTCCAGAGATTCTGCAAAGGTGCATATGTGTGTGTATGTGTGTGAAAAAGTTATGAAGACAGAAGGCCTCCAGAGATTCTTCACAGTGTGTGTGTGTGTGTGCGTGTGTAAAAAAGAAAAAAGTCAGAAACCCTCTAGAGATTCTGCAAGGGTGTATGTGTGTGTGTGTGTGTAAAAAGGACACCAAGTTAGAAACCCTCCAGAGATTATGCAAAGATGTGTGTGTGTATGTGTGTCTGTGTGCGTGTGTGTAAAAAGGACACCAAGTCAGAATCCCTCTAGAGATCCTGCAAGGGTGTGTCTGTGTGTGTGAGTGTGTTTGTAAAAAGAACACGAAGTTAGAAACCCTCAAGTGATTTTGCAAGGGAATGCATTTGAGTGTGTGTGTGTGTATAAATTACATGAGGTGAGAAGCATTCCAGCGATTCTGCAAGGATGCGTGTGTGTGTGTAAAAAGGACATGAATTCAGAAGCCCTCCAGAGATTCTGCCAGTATGTGTGTGTCTATGTTTGTAAAAAGGTCACAAAGTCAGAAGCCCTCTAGAAATTCTGCAAGGGTGTGTGTGTGTGTGTTTGTAAAAAGGACACGAAGTCAGAAGCCGACTATTGATTCTCCACAAGAGTGTGTGTGTGTGTGTGTGTGTAAAAAGGACATGGAATCAGAAGCCGTCCAGAGTTTCTGTAAGGGTGTGTGTGTGTGTGTGTGTGTGTGTAAAAAGGACACAAAGTCAGAATCCCTCTAGATATTCTGCAAGGGTGTGTGTGTGTGTGTGTAAAAAGGACAACAAGTCAGACACCATCCAGAGATTCTACCATGGTGTATGGGTGGTGTGTGTGTGTGTTTGTGAAAAAAGACACGAAATCAGAAGCCCTCTAGAGATTTTTCAAGGGTGTGTGTATGTGTGTGTGTTTGTGTAAATAGGACAGAAAGTCAGAAGCCCTCCAAGATTCTGCAAGAGTGTATGTGTGTGTGTGTGTGTGTGTTTGTGTGTGTGAAAACAACACGAAGTCATAAACCGTCTGGAGATTCTACAAGGGTGTGTGTGTGTGTGTGTGTGTATGTGTTTGTGTGTGTCAAAAGTACAGGATGTCAGAAGCCCTCTAGAGATTCTGCAAGGGTGAGTGTGTTGTGTTAAAAGGACACGAAGTCAGAAGCCCTCTAGGTTTTCTGGAAAGGTATGAGTGTGAGAGTGAGGAGTGTGTGTGTGTGTGTGTGTGTAATAAGGACACGAAATCAGAAGGCCTCCAGAGATTCTACAAGTGTATGTGTGTGTGTGTATGTGTGTGTTTAAAAAGGACACGAAGTCAGAAGGACTGCAGAGATTTTGCAAGAGAATGAGTTTGAGGTGTGTGTGTGTGTGTGTGTGTGTGTGTGTGTGTGTGTAAAAAGGACATGAAGTCAGAATCCTTGTAGAGATTCTTCAAGGGTGTATGTGTGTGTGTGTGTGTGTGTGTGTGTGTAAAAAGGACACCAAGTCAGAAGCACTCTAGAGATCCTGGAAGGGTGTGTCTTTATGTGTGTGTGTGTAAAAAGGACACGAAGTCAGAAGTACTCCAGAGATTCTGAAAAGGTGCTTGTGTGAGTGTATGTGTGTGTAAAAAGTTTTGAATTAAGAAGGCCTCCAGAGGTTCTTCAAGGGTGTGTGTGTGTGTGTGTGTGCATGTGTTTGTGTAAAAAGGACACAAAGTCAAACCCTCTAGAGATCCTGCAATTGTGTGTCTGTGTGTGTGGGTGTGTTTGTAAAAAGAACACGATATTAGAAACCCTCAAGTGATTTTGCAAGGGAATGCGTTTGAGTGTGTGTGTGTGTATAAATTACATGAGGTGAGAAGTATTCCAGGGATTCTGCAAGGATGCGTGTGTGTGTGTGTGTGTGTGTGTGTGTGTAAAAAGGACATGAAGTCTGAAGCCCCCCAGAGATTCTGCAAGTATGTGTGTGTCTGTGTTTGTAAAAAGGTCACGAAGTCAGAAGTCCTCTAGAAATTCTGCAATGGTGTGTGTGTGTGTGTGTGTGTGTGTGTGTAAAAAAGATATGAAGTCAGAAGCCCTCCAGAGATTCTGCCAGTATGTGTGTGTCTGTGTTTGTAAAAAGGTCACGAAATCAGAAGCTCTCTAGAAATTCTGCAAGGGTGTGTGTGGGGGGGTGTGTGTGTAAAAAGGACACAAAGTCAGACACCTTCTAGATATTCTGCAAGGGTGTGTGTGTGTGTAAAAAGGACAAGTCAGACACCATCCAGAGATTCTACCAGGGTGTATGTGTGTGTGGTGTATGTGTGTGTGTTTGTGTAAAAAGACACGAAATCAGAAGCCCTCTAGATATTTTTCAAGGGTGTGTGAATGTGTGTGTGTTTGTGTAAAAAGGACACAACGTCAGAAGCCCTCCATGATTCTGCAAGCATGTATGTGTGTGTGTGTTTGTGTGTGTGTGTGAAAACAACACGAAGTCATAAACCGTCTGGAGATTCTGCAAGGGTGTGTGTGTGTGTATGTGTGTGTGTGTGTGTCAAAAGTACAGGATGTCAGAAGCCCTCTAGAGATTCTGCATGGGTGAGTGTGTTGTTTTAAAAGGACACGAAGTCAGAAGCCCTCTAGGTTTTCTGATAAGGTATGAGTGTGAGAGTGAGGGAGTGTGTGTGTGTGTGTGTGTGTAAAAAGGACATGAAGTCAGAATCCTTGTAGAGATTCTGCAAGTGTGTATGTGTGTGTGTGTAAATAGGACACCAAGTCAGAAGCACTCTAGAGATCCTGCAAGGGTGTGTCTTTGTGTGTGTGTGCAAAAAGAACACGAAGTCAGAAGTACTCCAGAGATTCTGCAAAGGTGCTTGTTTGAGTGTATGTGTGTGTTTAAAATTATGAAGACAGAAAGCCTCCAGAGATTCCTCAAGGGTGTGTGTGTGTGTGTGTGTGTGTTTGTGTAAAAAGGACACAAAGTCAGAAGCCCTCTAGAGATTCTGCAAGGATGTGTGTGTGTGTGTAAAAAGGACATATTCTTAAAATCCTCCAGAGTTTCTGCACGGGTGTGTGTATGTGTACCTGTGTGCATGTGTGTAAAAAGGACACCAAGTCAGAAGCCCTCTAGAGATCCTGCAAGGGTGTATCTGTGTGTGAGTGTGTTTGTAAAAAGAACACGAAGTTAGAAACCCTCAACTGATTTTGCAAGGGAATGCGTTTTAGTGTGTGTGTGTGTGTATAAATTACATGAGGTGAGAAGAATTCCAGCGATTCTGCAAGGATGTGCGCGAGCGCGTGTGTGTGTGTGTGTGTGTGTAAAAAGGATATGAAGTCAGAAGCCCTCCGGAGATTCTGCAAGTATGTGTGTGTCTGTGTTTGTAAAAAGGTCACGAAGTCAGAAGCCCTCTAGAAATTCTGCAAGGGAGTGTGTGGGTGTGGGTGTTTGTAAAAAGGACACGAAGTCAGAGCCAACTATTGATTCTGCAAAAGTGTGTGTTTGTGTGTGTGTGTGTGTAAAAAGGCCATGAAGTCTGAAGCCTTCCAGAGATTCTGCAAGAGTATGAGTGTGAATATGTGTGTGTGTGTGTGTGTTTGTGTGTATAAAAGGGACACGATATCAGAAGCCCTCAAGAGATTCTGGAGTTTGTGTGTGAGAGTGAGTGAAAAAAACACGAAGTCAGAAACCCTCCAGAGATTCTGTAAGGGTGTGAGTGTTTTTGTGTGTGTGACTAAAAAGGACACGAAGTAAGAAGCCCTCAAGAGTTTTGCAGGAGTATGAGAGTGAGTGTGTGTTTGTGTGAGTGTAAAAAGGACACGAAATCTGTTGCCCTCCAGAGATTCTGCAAGGGTGTGTCTGTGTGTGTGTGTGTGTAAAAAGGACACGAAGTAAGAAGCCCTCTAGAATTTCTGCAAGAATGTGTGTGTTTGTGTTTGTAAAAATGACATTAATCAGGCACCCTCCAGAGATTCAGAAAGGGTGTGTGTGTGTGTGTGTGTGTGTGTGTGTAAAAAGGGCACGAAGTCAGAAGCCCTCTAGAGATTCTACCATGGTGTGTGTGTAAAAAGAACAAGAAGTCAAAAGCAATCAAGATATACTGCAAGGGTCTGAGTGTGAGTGTTTGTGTGTGTGTGTGTGTTTGTAATAAAAGTATATGAATTTAGAAGCCCACTAGGGATTCTGCAAGGGTCTGAGTGTGAATGTGTTTGTGTGTGTGTGTGTAAAAAGGCCATGAAGTCAGAAGCCTTCCAGAGATTCCCCAAGGGTGCGTGTATGTGTGTGTGTGTGTAAAAATGAAACAAAATCAGAAGCCCTCTAGTGATTCTGGAAGGGTGTGTTTGTGTGTGTGTGTCCTAAAAAGGACACGAAGTCAGAAGCCCTCCAGAGATTCTGTAGGGGCATGATTGTGTGTGTTTGTGTGTGTGTGTGTTTGTAAAAGGTACAAAGTCAGAAGCCCTCCAGAGATTTTGCAAGTGTTTTTGTGTGTATGCGTGTGTAAAAAGGACATGAAATCATACGCCCTCCAGAGATTCTGCAAGGGTGCATGTTGTTTGTGTGTGTAAAAATGACACGAAATCAGAAGCCTTATAGAGATTCTGTAAGTGTGTGTGTGTGTGTGTGTGTATGTTTTTGTAAAACGGACACAAAGCCAGAAGTCCTCCAGAGATTCTGTAAGATTGTGTGTGTGTTTGTGTAAAAAGGAAACCAAATCAGTAGCCTTCTGGAGATTTGCAAGGAAGTGTGTGGGTGTGAGTGTAAAGGACACGAAACCAGAAGCTTTATAGAGATTCTGGAAGTGTGTGTGTGTGTGTATGTGTTTGTAAAACGGGCATTAAGTCAGAAACCCTCCAGAGATTCTGAAAGTGTGTGTGTGTGTGTGTGTGTGTGTGTAAAAAGGATACGAAGTCATAAGCCCTCTAGAGATTCTACCATGGTGTGTGTGTGTGTGTGTGTTTGTAATAAAAGTATACGAATTTAGAAGCCCACTAGGGATTCTGCAAGGGTCTGAGTGTGAATGTGTTTGTGTGTGTGTGTGTGTAAAAAGACCATGAAGTCAGAAGCCTTCCAGAGATTCTGCAAGAGTATGAGTGTGAGTATGTGTGTGTGTGTGTGTGTGTTTGTGTGTATAAAAGGGACACGATGTCAGAAGACCTCAAGAGATTCTGGAAGTTTGTGTGTGAGAGGGAGTGAAAAAAACACGAAGTCAGAAACCCTCCAGAGATTCTGTAAGGGTGTGAGTGTTTCTGTGTGTGTGACTAAAAAGGACACGAAGTAAGAAGCCCTCAAGAGTTTTGCAGGAGTATGAGAGTGAGTGTGTGTTTGTGTGAGTGTAAAAAGGACACGAAGTCTGTTGCCCTCCAGAGATTCTGCCAGGGTGTGTCTGTGTGTGTGTGTGTGTGTGTGTGTGTAAAAAGGACACGAAGTAAGAAGCCCTCTAGAATTTCTGCAAGAATGTGTGTGTTTGTGTTTGTAAAAATGATATTAATCAGGCACCCTCCAGAGATTCAGAAAGGGTGTGTGTGTGTGTGTGTGTGTGTAAAAAGGGCACGAAGTCAGAAGCCCTCTAGAGATTCTGCCATGGTGTGTGTGTAAAAAGAACAAGAAGTCAGAAGCAATCAAGATATACTGCAAGGGTCTGAGTGTGAGTGTTTGTGTGTGTGTGTGTAAAAAGGACACGAAGTCAGAAGCCCTCCAGAGATTCCCCAAGGGTGCGTGTATGTGTGTGTGTGTGTAAAATTGAAACAAAATCAGAAGCCCTCTAGTGATTCTGGAAGGGTGTGTTTTTGTGTGTGTGTCCTAAAAAGGACACGAAGTCAGAAGCCCTCCAGAGATTCTGTAGGGGCATGATTGTGTGTGTGTGTCTGTGTGTGTGTTTGTGTGTGTAAGTAAAAGGTACAAAGTCAGAAGCCCTCCAGAGATTTTGCAAGTGTTTTTGTGTGTATGCGTGTGTAAAAAGGACATGAAATCATACGCCCTCCAGAGATTCTGCAAGGGTGCATGTATGTTTGTGTGTGTAAAAATGACACGAAATCAGAAGCCTTATAGAGATTCTGTAAGTGTGTGTGTGTGTGTGTGTATGTTTTTGTAAAACGGACACAAAGCCAGAAGTCCTCCAGAGATTCTGTAAGATTGTGTGTGTGTTTGTGTAAAAAGGAAACCAAATCAGTAGCCTTCTGGAGATTTGCAAGGAAGTGTGTGGGTGTGAGTGTAAAGGACACGAAACCAGAAGCTTTATAGAGATTCTGGATGTGTGTGTGTGTGTGTGTATGTGTTTGTAAAACGGACATTAAGTCAGAAACCCTCCAGAGATTCTGAAAGTGTGTGTGTGTGTGTGTGTAAAAAGGAAACGAAAATCATAAGCCCTCTAGAGATTCTACCATGGTGTGTGTGTGTGTGTGTGTGTTTGTAATAAAAGTATACGAATTTAGAAGCCCACTAGGGATTCTGCAAGGGTCTGAGTGTGAATGTGTTTGTGTGTGTGTGTGTGTAAAAAGGCCATGAAGTCAGAAGCCTTCCAGAGATTCTGCAAGAGTATGAGTGTGAGTATGTGTGTGTGTGTGTGTGTTTGTGTGTATAAAAGGGACACGATTTCAGAAGCCCTCAAGAGATTCTGGAAGTTTGTGTGTGAGAGTGAGTGAAAAAAACACGAAGTCAGAAACCGTCCAGAGATTCTGTAAGGGTGTGAGTGTTTCTGCGTGTGTGACTAAAAAGGACACGAAGTAAGAAGCCCTCAAGAGTTTTGCAGGAGTATGAGAGTGAGTGTGTGTTTGTGTGAGTGTAAAAAGGACACGAAGTCTGTTGCCCTCCAGAGATCCTGCAAGGGTGTATCTTTGTGTGTGTGTGTGTAAAAATGACACGAAGTCAGAAGTACTCCAGAGATTCTGAAAAGGTGCTTGTGTGAGTGTATGTGTGTGTAAAAAGTTTTGAATTAAGAAGGCCTCCAGAGGTTCTTCAAGGGTGTGTGTGTGTGTGTGTGTGTTTGTGTAAAAAAGACACAAAGTCAAACCCTCTAGAGATCCGGCAATGGTGTGTCTGTGTGTGTGAGTGTGTTTGTAAAAAGAACACGAAATTAGAAACCCTCAAGTGATTTTGCAAAGGAATGCGTTTGAGTGTGTGTGTGTGTGTGTGTATAAATTACATGAGGTGCGAAGCATTCCAGCGATTCTGCAAGGATGCATATGTGTGTGTGTGCAAAAAGGACATGAATTCAGAAGCCCTCCAGAGATTCCGCCAGTATGTGTGTGTCTGTGTTTGTAAAAAGGTCACGAAGTCAGAAACCTTCTAGAAATTCTGCAAGGGTGTGTGTGTGGGTGGGGGGTGTTTGTAAAAAGGACACGAAGTCAGAAGCCGACTATTGATTCTGCACAAGAGTGTGTGTGTGTGTGTTAAAAGGACATGGAATCAGAAGTCATCCAGAGGTTCTGTAAGGGTGTGTGTGTGTGTGTAAAAAGGACACCAAGTCAGACACCCTCTAGATATTCTGCAAAGGTGTGTGTGTGTGTGTGTGTGTAAAAAGGACAACAAGTCAGACACCATCCAGAGATTCTACCAGGGTGTAGGTGTGTGTGGTGTGTGTGTGTGTTTGTGTAAAAAGACACGAAGTCAGAAGCCCTCTAGAGATTTTTCAAGGGTGTGTGTATGTGTGTGTGTTTGTGTAAAAAGGACACAAAGTCAGAAGCCCTCCAAGATTCTGCAAGGGTGTATGTGTGTGTGTGTGTGTGTGTGTGTGTGAAAACAACACGAAGTCATAAACCGTCTGGAGATTCTGCAAGGGTGTGTGTGTGTGTGTGTGTGTGTGTGTATGTGTGTGTATGTGTCAAAAGTACAGGATGACAGAAGCCCTCTAGAGATTCTGCAAGGGTGAGTGTGTTGTGTTAAAAGGACACGAAGTCAGAAGCCCTCTAGGTTTTCTGGAAAGGTATAAGTGTGAGAGTGAGGCAGTGTGTGTGTGTTTGTGTGTAATAAGGACACGAAATCAGAAGCCCTCCAGAGATTCTACAATTGTATGTGTGTTTGTGTGTGTTTAAAAAGGACACGAAATCAGAAGGACTGCAGAGATTTTGCAAGAGAATGAGTTTGGGGTGTGTGTGTGTAAAAAGGACATGAAGTCAGAATCCTTGTAGAGATTCTGCAAGGGTGTATGTGTGTGTGTGTCTGTGTGTGTTAAAAGGACACCAAGTCAGAAGCACTCTAGAGATCCTGCAAGGGTGTGTCCTTGTGTGTGTGTGTGTGTGTGTGTGTGTGTAAAAAGGACACGAAGTCAGAAGTACTCCAGAGATTCTGCAAAGGTGCTTGTGTGAGTGTACATGTGTGTAAAAATTTATGAAGTCAGAAGGCCTCCAGAGATTCTTCAATGGTGTGTGTGTGTGTGTGCGTGTGTTTGTGTAAAAAGGACACAAAGTCAGAAGCCCTCTAGAGATTCTGCAACGGTGAGTGTGTTGTGTTAAAAGGACATGAAGTCAGAAGTCATCCATAGATTCGGCAAGGGTGTGTGTGTGTGTGTGTGTGTGTTTAAAAAGGAAAAAAGTCAGAAGGCACCCAGAAATTCTGCAAGGATGCATCTATGTGTGTGTGTGTGTGTGAAAAGGACAGGAAGTCAGAAGCCTTCTAGGAATTCTGCAAAGGTATGATTATCTGCATGAGGGAGTGTGTGTGTGTGTGTGTGTGTGTGTAAGAAGGACACGAAGTCAGAAGCCCTCCAGATATTCTGCAAGTGTGTGTGTGTAACAAGGACATGACGTCAGAAGCCCTCACGAGAATCTGTAAGGGTGTGTCTCTGTGTTTGTGTGTGTAAAAAGGACACGAAGTCAAAATCCTCCTACGGTTTCTGCAAAGTTATGAGTGTGAGAGTGAGGGAGTGTGAGGGTGTGTGTGTGTGTGTGTGTGAATGTGTGTGTGTTTAAAAATGACACGGAGTCAGAAGCCCTCCAGAGATTCTGAAAGTGTGTGTGTGTAACAAGCACATGACGTAAGAAACCCTCAAGAGATTCTGCAAGGGTGTGTGTGTGTGTGTGTGTGTGTGTGTGCAAAAAGGACACATGAAGTCAGAAACACTCCATAGATTCTGCAAGGGTGTGTGTGTATGTGCGTGTGTGTAAAAAGGACACATGAAATCAGAAACACTCCATCGATTCTGAAAGGGTGTGTTGTGTGTGTAAAAAGATCAAGAATTCAGAAGTCCTCCAGAGATTCTGAAAGTATGTGTGTTTGTGTGTTTGTAAAAAGGACACCAAGTACGAAGCTCTCAAGAGATTCTGCAAGTTTTTGTGTGTCTGTGTGTGTGTGTGTGCGTGTGTAATAAGGTCACGAAGTAAGAAGCCCTCCAGAGATTCTGCAAGGGTGTGTGTGTGTGTGTAAAAAGGACACATGAAGTCAGAAACACTCCATAGATTCTGCAAGGATGTGTGTGTGTATGTGCGTGTGTGTAAAAAGGACACATGAAGTCAGAAACACCCATCGATTCTGAAAAGGTGTGTTGTGTGTGTAAAAAGGTCACGAAGTCAGAAGTCCTCCAGAGATTCTGACAGTTTGTGTGCGTGTGTGTTTGTAAAAAGGACACCAAGTACGAAGCTCTCAAGAGATTCTGCAAGGTTTTATGTGTCTGTGTGTGTGTGTGTGCATGTGTAATAAGGTCACGAAATAAGAAGCCCTCCAGAGATTCTGCAAAGGTGTGTGTGTGTGTGTGTGTGTGTGTTTAAAAAGGACACAAAGTAAGAAGCCATCCAGGAATTCTGCAAATATGTATGTGTGTGTGTGTTTGTGAAAAGGACACCTAGTAAGAAGCTCTCAAGAGATTCTGCAAGGGTGTATGTGTGTGAGTGTGTATGTGTGTGTAAAAGGACACTAATCAAAAGCCTTCTAGGGTTTCTGCAAAGGAATGCGTGTGAGAGTGAGGGAGTGTGTGTGTATGTGTGCATGTGGTTGTGTGTGTAAAAAGGACACGAAGTCAGAAGCCTTGCAGAGATTCTGCCAGTATGTGTGTGTGTGTGTGTTTGTGAAAAGGACACCTAGTAACAAGCTCTCAAGTGATTCTCCAAGGGTGTATGTGTGTGAGTGTGTGTGTGTGTATGTAAAAAGGACATGAAATCAAAATCCTTCTAGGATTTCTGCAAAGGAATGAATGTAAGAGTGAGGGAGTGTGTGTGCTTGTGTGTGTGTAAAAAGTACACGGGTTCAGAAGCCCTCCAGAGATTCTACAAGCGTGTCTGTGTATGTATGAGTAGAAAGGACAAGAATTCAGAAGCCTTCTAGAAATTCTGCTAGGGTGAGTCTATGTGTGTGTGTGTGTGTGTGTGTGTGTGTGAGAGTGTCTGTTTAAAAAAACACGAAGTCAAAAACCCTCCAGAGACTCTGCCGGTATGTGGGTGTGTGTGTTTGTGAAAAGGACACCTAGTAAGAAGCCCTCAAGAGATTCTGCAAGGGTGTATGTGTTTGAGTGTGTGTGTGTGTGTGTGTGTGTGTAAAGAGGACACGAAGACAGAATCCCTCTAGAGATTCTGCAAGGGTGTGTGTTTGTGTGTGTAAAAAGGACACGAAGTCAGAAGCCCTCCAGATATTCTGCCAGTATGTGTGTGTGTGTGTGTGTGTGTGTGTGTGTGTTTGTGAAAAGGACACCTAGTAAGAAGCTCTCAAGTGATTCTGCAAGGGTGTATGTGTGTGAGTGTGTGTGTGTGTGTGTGTGTAAAAAGGACACAAAATCAAAATCCATCTAGTGTTTCTGCAAAGGAATGAGTGTGAGAGTGAGGGAGTGTGTGTGTGCTTGTGTGTGTGTGTGTGTTTGTGTGTGTGTAAAAAGGACACGGGGTCAGAAGACTTCCAGAGATTCTACAAGCGTGTCTGTGTGTGTATGAGTAAAAAGGACAAGAATTCAGAAGCCTTCTAGAAATTCTGCTAGGGTGTGTCTATGTGTGTGTGTGTCGGTGTAAGTGTGTGTGTAAAAAGAAGACGACGTCAGAAGCATTCCAGAGATTCTGCAAGGGTGGGTGCATGTGTGTATAGGTGTGTGTGTGCGTGTGTAAAAAGACCACGAATTCAAGTCCTCTAGAGTTTCTGCAAGTTTGTCTGTGTGTGTGTGTGTTTGTATCTGTGTGAAAATGACACGAAATCAGAAGCCCTATGGGGATTCTGCAAGGATGTGCATGTGTGTGTGTGTGTCTGTTTAAATAGGACATGAAGTCAGAAGCCTTGTAGAGATTCTGCAAGTGTTTATGTGTGTGTGTATGTGTGTGTAAAAAGACACAAAATCAGAAGCACTCTAGAGATCCTGCAAGGGTATGTGTTTGTCTGCGTGTATGTGTGTATGCAAAAAGGACACGAAGTCAGAAGCACTCCAGAGATTCTGCAAAGGTGCATATGTGTGTGTATGTGTGTGAAAAAGTTATGAAGACAGAAGGCCTCCAGAGATTCTTCACAGTGTGTGTGTGTGTGTGTGCGTGTGTAAAAAAGAAAAAAGTCAGAAACCCTCTAGAGATTCTGCAAGGGTGTATGTGTGTGTGTGTGTGTAAAAAGGACACCAAGTTAGAAACCCTCCAGAGATTATGCAAAGATGTGTGTGTGTATGTGTGTCTGTGTGCGTGTGTGTAAAAAGGACACCAAGTCAGAATCCCTCTAGAGATCCTGCAAGGGTGTGTCTGTGTGTGTGAGTGTGTTTGTAAAAAGAACACGAAGTTAGAAACCCTCAAGTGATTTTGCAAGGGAATGCATTTGAGTGTGTGTGTGTGTATAAATTACATGAGGTGAGAAGCATTCCAGCGATTCTGCAAGGATGCGTGTGTGTGTGTAAAAAGGACATGAATTCAGAAGCCCTCCAGAGATTCTGCCAGTATGTGTGTGTCTATGTTTGTAAAAAGGTCACAAAGTCAGAAGCCCTCTAGAAATTCTGCAAGGGTGTGTGTGTGTGTGTTTGTAAAAAGGACACGAAGTCAGAAGCCGACTATTGATTCTCCACAAGAGTGTGTGTGTGTGTGTGTGTGTGTAAAAAGGACATGGAATCAGAAGCCGTCCAGAGTTTCTGTAAGGGTGTGTGTGTGTGTGTGTGTGTAAAAAGGACACAAAGTCAGAATCCCTCTAGATATTCTGCAAGGGTGTGTGTGTGTGTGTGTAAAAAGGACAACAAGTCAGACACCATCCAGAGATTCTACCATGGTGTATGGGTGGTGTGTGTGTGTGTTTGTGAAAAAAGACACGAAATCAGAAGCCCTCTAGAGATTTTTCAAGGGTGTGTGTATGTGTGTGTGTTTGTGTAAATAGGACAGAAAGTCAGAAGCCCTCCAAGATTCTGCAAGAGTGTATGTGTGTGTGTGTGTGTGTTTGTGTGTGTGAAAACAACACGAAGTCATAAACCGTCTGGAGATTCTACAAGGGTGTGTGTGTGTGTGTGTGTGTGTATGTGTTTGTGTGTGTCAAAAGTACAGGATGTCAGAAGCCCTCTAGAGATTCTGCAAGGGTGAGTGTGTTGTGTTAAAAGGACACGAAGTCAGAAGCCCTCTAGGTTTTCTGGAAAGGTATGAGTGTGAGAGTGAGGAGTGTGTGTGTGTGTGTGTGTGTAATAAGGACACGAAATCAGAAGGCCTCCAGAGATTCTACAAGTGTATGTGTGTGTGTGTGTATGTGTGTGTTTAAAAAGGACACGAAGTCAGAAGGACTGCAGAGATTTTGCAAGAGAATGAGTTTGAGGTGTGTGTGTGTGTGTGTGTGTGTGTGTGTGTGTGTGTGTGTAAAAAGGACATGAAGTCAGAATCCTTGTAGAGATTCTTCAAGGGTGTATGTGTGTGTGTGTGTGTGTGTGTGTGTAAAAAGGACACCAAGTCAGAAGCACTCTAGAGATCCTGGAAGGGTGTGTCTTTATGTGTGTGTGTGTAAAAAGGACACGAAGTCAGAAGTACTCCAGAGATTCTGAAAAGGTGCTTGTGTGAGTGTATGTGTGTGTAAAAAGTTTTGAATTAAGAAGGCCTCCAGAGGTTCTTCAAGGGTGTGTGTGTGTGTGTGTGTGCATGTGTTTGTGTAAAAAGGACACAAAGTCAAACCCTCTAGAGATCCTGCAATTGTGTGTCTGTGTGTGTGGGTGTGTTTGTAAAAAGAACACGATATTAGAAACCCTCAAGTGATTTTGCAAGGGAATGCGTTTGAGTGTGTGTGTGTGTATAAATTACATGAGGTGAGAAGTATTCCAGGGATTCTGCAAGGATGCGTGTGTGTGTGTGTGTGTGTGTGTGTGTGTAAAAAGGACATGAAGTCTGAAGCCCCCCAGAGATTCTGCAAGTATGTGTGTGTCTGTGTTTGTAAAAAGGTCACGAAGTCAGAAGTCCTCTAGAAATTCTGCAATGGTGTGTGTGTGTGTGTGTGTGTGTGTGTGTGTGTGTAAAAAAGATATGAAGTCAGAAGCCCTCCAGAGATTCTGCCAGTATGTGTGTGTCTGTGTTTGTAAAAAGGTCACGAAATCAGAAGCTCTCTAGAAATTCTGCAAGGGTGTGTGTGGGGGGGTGTGTGTGTAAAAAGGACACAAAGTCAGACACCTTCTAGATATTCTGCAAGGGTGTGTGTGTGTGTAAAAAGGACAAGTCAGACACCATCCAGAGATTCTACCAGGGTGTATGTGTGTGTGGTGTATGTGTGTGTGTTTGTGTAAAAAGACACGAAATCAGAAGCCCTCTAGATATTTTTCAAGGGTGTGTGTATGTGTGTGTGTTTGTGTAAAAAGGACACAACGTCAGAAGCCCTCCATGATTCTGCAAGCATGTATGTGTGTGTGTGTTTGTGTGTGTGTGTGAAAACAACACGAAGTCATAAACCGTCTGGAGATTCTGCAAGGGTGTGTGTGTGTGTATGTGTGTGTGTGTGTGTCAAAAGTACAGGATGTCAGAAGCCCTCTAGAGATTCTGCATGGGTGAGTGTGTTGTTTTAAAAGGACACGAAGTCAGAAGCCCTCTAGGTTTTCTGATAAGGTATGAGTGTGAGAGTGAGGGAGTGTGTGTGTGTGTGTGTGTGTGTGTAAAAAGGACATGAAGTCAGAATCCTTGTAGAGATTCTGCAAGTGTGTATGTGTGTGTGTGTAAATAGGACACCAAGTCAGAAGCACTCTAGAGATCCTGCAAGGGTGTGTCTTTGTGTGTGTGTGCAAAAAGAACACGAAGTCAGAAGTACTCCAGAGATTCTGCAAAGGTGCTTGTTTGAGTGTATGTGTGTGTTTAAAATTATGAAGACAGAAAGCCTCCAGAGATTCCTCAAGGGTGTGTGTGTGTGTGTGTGTGTGTTTGTGTAAAAAGGACACAAAGTCAGAAGCCCTCTAGAGATTCTGCAAGGATGTGTGTGTGTGTGTAAAAAGGACATATTCTTAAAATCCTCCAGAGTTTCTGCACGGGTGTGTGTATGTGTACCTGTGTGCATGTGTGTAAAAAGGACACCAAGTCAGAAGCCCTCTAGAGATCCTGCAAGGGTGTATCTGTGTGTGAGTGTGTTTGTAAAAAGAACACGAAGTTAGAAACCCTCAACTGATTTTGCAAGGGAATGCGTTTTAGTGTGTGTGTGTGTGTATAAATTACATGAGGTGAGAAGAATTCCAGCGATTCTGCAAGGATGTGCGCGAGCGCGTGTGTGTGTGTGTGTGTGTGTAAAAAGGATATGAAGTCAGAAGCCCTCCGGAGATTCTGCAAGTATGTGTGTGTCTGTGTTTGTAAAAAGGTCACGAAGTCAGAAGCCCTCTAGAAATTCTGCAAGGGAGTGTGTGGGTGTGGGTGTTTGTAAAAAGGACACGAAGTCAGAGCCAACTATTGATTCTGCAAAAGTGTGTGTTTGTGTGTGTGTGTGTGTAAAAAGGCCATGAAGTCTGAAGCCTTCCAGAGATTCTGCAAGAGTATGAGTGTGAATATGTGTGTGTGTGTGTGTGTTTGTGTGTATAAAAGGGACACGATATCAGAAGCCCTCAAGAGATTCTGGAGTTTGTGTGTGAGAGTGAGTGAAAAAAACACGAAGTCAGAAACCCTCCAGAGATTCTGTAAGGGTGTGAGTGTTTTTGTGTGTGTGACTAAAAAGGACACGAAGTAAGAAGCCCTCAAGAGTTTTGCAGGAGTATGAGAGTGAGTGTGTGTTTGTGTGAGTGTAAAAAGGACACGAAATCTGTTGCCCTCCAGAGATTCTGCAAGGGTGTGTCTGTGTGTGTGTGTGTGTAAAAAGGACACGAAGTAAGAAGCCCTCTAGAATTTCTGCAAGAATGTGTGTGTTTGTGTTTGTAAAAATGACATTAATCAGGCACCCTCCAGAGATTCAGAAAGGGTGTGTGTGTGTGTGTGTGTGTGTGTAAAAAGGGCACGAAGTCAGAAGCCCTCTAGAGATTCTACCATGGTGTGTGTGTAAAAAGAACAAGAAGTCAAAAGCAATCAAGATATACTGCAAGGGTCTGAGTGTGAGTGTTTGTGTGTGTGTGTGTGTTTGTAATAAAAGTATACGAATTTAGAAGCCCACTAGGGATTCTGCAAGGGTCTGAGTGTGAATGTGTTTGTGTGTGTGTGTGTAAAAAGGCCATGAAGTCAGAAGCCTTCCAGAGATTCCCCAAGGGTGCGTGTATGTGTGTGTGTGTGTAAAAATGAAACAAAATCAGAAGCCCTCTAGTGATTCTGGAAGGGTGTGTTTGTGTGTGTGTGTCCTAAAAAGGACACGAAGTCAGAAGCCCTCCAGAGATTCTGTACGGGCATGATTGTGTGTGTTTGTGTGTGTGTGTGTGTGTGTTTGTAAAAGGTACAAAGTCAGAAGCCCTCCAGAGATTTTGCAAGTGTTTTTGTGTGTATGCGTGTGTAAAAAGGACATGAAATCATACGCCCTCCAGAGATTCTGCAAGGGTGCATGTTGTTTGTGTGTGTAAAAATGACACGAAATCAGAAGCCTTATAGAGATTCTGTAAGTGTGTGTGTGTGTGTGTGTGTGTATGTTTTTGTAAAACGGACACAAAGCCAGAAGTCCTCCAGAGATTCTGTAAGATTGTGTGTGTGTTTGTGTAAAAAGGAAACCAAATCAGTAGCCTTCTGGAGATTTGCAAGGAAGTGTGTGGGTGTGAGTGTAAAGGACACGAAACCAGAAGCTTTATAGAGATTCTGGAAGTGTGTGTGTGTGTGTATGTGTTTGTAAAACGGGCATTAAGTCAGAAACCCTCCAGAGATTCTGAAAGTGTGTGTGTGTGTGTGTGTGTGTGTAAAAAGGATACGAAGTCATAAGCCCTCTAGAGATTCTACCATGGTGTGTGTGTGTGTGTGTGTTTGTAATAAAAGTATACGAATTTAGAAGCCCACTAGGGATTCTGCAAGGGTCTGAGTGTGAATGTGTTTGTGTGTGTGTGTGTGTAAAAAGACCATGAAGTCAGAAGCCTTCCAGAGATTCTGCAAGAGTATGAGTGTGAGTATGTGTGTGTGTGTGTGTGTTTGTGTGTATAAAAGGGACACGATGTCAGAAGACCTCAAGAGATTCTGGAAGTTTGTGTGTGAGAGGGAGTGAAAAAAACACGAAGTCAGAAACCCTCCAGAGATTCTGTAAGGGTGTGAGTGTTTCTGTGTGTGTGACTAAAAAGGACACGAAGTAAGAAGCCCTCAAGAGTTTTGCAGGAGTATGAGAGTGAGTGTGTGTTTGTGTGAGTGTAAAAAGGACACGAAGTCTGTTGCCCTCCAGAGATTCTGCCAGGGTGTGTCTGTGTGTGTGTGTGTGTGTGTGTGTGTAAAAAGGACACGAAGTAAGAAGCCCTCTAGAATTTCTGCAAGAATGTGTGTGTTTGTGTTTGTAAAAATGATATTAATCAGGCACCCTCCAGAGATTCAGAAAGGGTGTGTGTGTGTGTGTGTGTGTGTAAAAAGGGCACGAAGTCAGAAGCCCTCTAGAGATTCTGCCATGGTGTGTGTGTAAAAAGAACAAGAAGTCAGAAGCAATCAAGATATACTGCAAGGGTCTGAGTGTGAGTGTTTGTGTGTGTGTGTGTAAAAAGGACACGAAGTCAGAAGCCCTCCAGAGATTCCCCAAGGGTGCGTGTATGTGTGTGTGTGTGTAAAATTGAAACAAAATCAGAAGCCCTCTAGTGATTCTGGAAGGGTGTGTTTTTGTGTGTGTGTCCTAAAAAGGACACGAAGTCAGAAGCCCTCCAGAGATTCTGTAGGGGCATGATTGTGTGTGTGTGTCTGTGTGTGTGTTTGTGTGTGTAAGTAAAAGGTACAAAGTCAGAAGCCCTCCAGAGATTTTGCAAGTGTTTTTGTGTGTATGCGTGTGTAAAAAGGACATGAAATCATACGCCCTCCAGAGATTCTGCAAGGGTGCATGTATGTTTGTGTGTGTAAAAATGACACGAAATCAGAAGCCTTATAGAGATTCTGTAAGTGTGTGTGTGTGTGTGTGTATGTTTTTGTAAAACGGACACAAAGCCAGAAGTCCTCCAGAGATTCTGTAAGATTGTGTGTGTGTTTGTGTAAAAAGGAAACCAAATCAGTAGCCTTCTGGAGATTTGCAAGGAAGTGTGTGGGTGTGAGTGTAAAGGACACGAAACCAGAAGCTTTATAGAGATTCTGGATGTGTGTGTGTGTGTGTATGTGTTTGTAAAACGGACATTAAGTCAGAAACCCTCCAGAGATTCTGAAAGTGTGTGTGTGTGTGTGTGTAAAAAGGAAACGAAAATCATAAGCCCTCTAGAGATTCTACCATGGTGTGTGTGTGTGTGTGTGTGTTTGTAATAAAAGTATACGAATTTAGAAGCCCACTAGGGATTCTGCAAGGGTCTGAGTGTGAATGTGTTTGTGTGTGTGTGTGTAAAAAGGCCATGAAGTCAGAAGCCTTCCAGAGATTCTGCAAGAGTATGAGTGTGAGTATGTGTGTGTGTGTGTGTGTGTTTGTGTGTATAAAAGGGACACGATTTCAGAAGCCCTCAAGAGATTCTGGAAGTTTGTGTGTGAGAGTGAGTGAAAAAAACACGAAGTCAGAAACCGTCCAGAGATTCTGTAAGGGTGTGAGTGTTTCTGCGTGTGTGACTAAAAAGGACACGAAGTAAGAAGCCCTCAAGAGTTTTGCAGGAGTATGAGAGTGAGTGTGTGTTTGTGTGAGTGTAAAAAGGACACGAAGTCTGTTGCCCTCCAGAGATCCTGCAAGGGTGTATCTTTGTGTGTGTGTGTGTAAAAATGACACGAAGTCAGAAGTACTCCAGAGATTCTGAAAAGGTGCTTGTGTGAGTGTATGTGTGTGTAAAAAGTTTTGAATTAAGAAGGCCTCCAGAGGTTCTTCAAGGGTGTGTGTGTGTGTGTGTGTGTGTTTGTGTAAAAAAGACACAAAGTCAAACCCTCTAGAGATCCGGCAATGGTGTGTCTGTGTGTGTGAGTGTGTTTGTAAAAAGAACACGAAATTAGAAACCCTCAAGTGATTTTGCAAAGGAATGCGTTTGAGTGTGTGTGTGTGTGTGTATAAATTACATGAGGTGCGAAGCATTCCAGCGATTCTGCAAGGATGCATATGTGTGTGTGTGCAAAAAGGACATGAATTCAGAAGCCCTCCAGAGATTCCGCCAGTATGTGTGTGTCTGTGTTTGTAAAAAGGTCACGAAGTCAGAAACCTTCTAGAAATTCTGCAAGGGTGTGTGTGTGGGTGGGGGGTGTTTGTAAAAAGGACACGAAGTCAGAAGCCGACTATTGATTCTGCACAAGAGTGTGTGTGTGTGTTAAAAGGACATGGAATCAGAAGTCATCCAGAGGTTCTGTAAGGGTGTGTGTGTGTGTGTAAAAAGGACACCAAGTCAGACACCCTCTAGATATTCTGCAAAGGTGTGTGTGTGTGTGTGTGTGTGTAAAAAGGACAACAAGTCAGACACCATCCAGAGATTCTACCAGGGTGTAGGTGTGTGTGGTGTGTGTGTGTGTTTGTGTAAAAAGACACGAAGTCAGAAGCCCTCTAGAGATTTTTCAAGGGTGTGTGTATGTGTGTGTGTTTGTGTAAAAAGGACACAAAGTCAGAAGCCCTCCAAGATTCTGCAAGGGTGTATGTGTGTGTGTGTGTGTGTGTGTGTGTGAAAACAACACGAAGTCATAAACCGTCTGGAGATTCTGCAAGGGTGTGTGTGTGTGTGTGTGTGTGTGTATGTGTGTGTATGTGTCAAAAGTACAGGATGACAGAAGCCCTCTAGAGATTCTGCAAGGGTGAGTGTGTTGTGTTAAAAGGACACGAAGTCAGAAGCCCTCTAGGTTTTCTGGAAAGGTATAAGTGTGAGAGTGAGGCAGTGTGTGTGTGTTTGTGTGTAATAAGGACACGAAATCAGAAGCCCTCCAGAGATTCTACAATTGTATGTGTGTTTGTGTGTGTTTAAAAAGGACACGAAATCAGAAGGACTGCAGAGATTTTGCAAGAGAATGAGTTTGGGGTGTGTGTGTGTAAAAAGGACATGAAGTCAGAATCCTTGTAGAGATTCTGCAAGGGTGTATGTGTGTGTGTGTCTGTGTGTGTTAAAAGGACACCAAGTCAGAAGCACTCTAGAGATCCTGCAAGGGTGTGTCCTTGTGTGTGTGTGTGTGTGTGTGTGTGTGTAAAAAGGACACGAAGTCAGAAGTACTCCAGAGATTCTGCAAAGGTGCTTGTGTGAGTGTACATGTGTGTAAAAATTTATGAAGTCAGAAGGCCTCCAGAGATTCTTCAATGGTGTGTGTGTGTGTGTGCGTGTGTTTGTGTAAAAAGGACACAAAGTCAGAAGCCCTCTAGAGATTCTGCAACGGTGAGTGTGTTGTGTTAAAAGGACATGAAGTCAGAAGTCATCCATAGATTCGGCAAGGGTGTGTGTGTGTGTGTGTGTGTGTGTTTAAAAAGGAAAAAAGTCAGAAGGCACCCAGAAATTCTGCAAGGATGCATCTATGTGTGTGTGTGTGTGTGAAAAGGACAGGAAGTCAGAAGCCTTCTAGGAATTCTGCAAAGGTATGATTATCTGCATGAGGGAGTGTGTGTGTGTGTGTGTGTGTGTGTAAGAAGGACACGAAGTCAGAAGCCCTCCAGATATTCTGCAAGTGTGTGTGTGTAACAAGGACATGACGTCAGAAGCCCTCACGAGAATCTGTAAGGGTGTGTCTCTGTGTTTGTGTGTGTAAAAAGGACACGAAGTCAAAATCCTCCTACGGTTTCTGCAAAGTTATGAGTGTGAGAGTGAGGGAGTGTGAGGGTGTGTGTGTGTGTGTGTGTGAATGTGTGTGTGTTTAAAAATGACACGGAGTCAGAAGCCCTCCAGAGATTCTGAAAGTGTGTGTGTGTAACAAGCACATGACGTAAGAAACCCTCAAGAGATTCTGCAAGGGTGTGTGTGTGTGTGTGTGTGTGTGTGCAAAAAGGACACATGAAGTCAGAAACACTCCATAGATTCTGCAAGGGTGTGTGTGTATGTGCGTGTGTGTAAAAAGGACACATGAAATCAGAAACACTCCATCGATTCTGAAAGGGTGTGTTGTGTGTGTAAAAAGATCAAGAATTCAGAAGTCCTCCAGAGATTCTGAAAGTATGTGTGTTTGTGTGTTTGTAAAAAGGACACCAAGTACGAAGCTCTCAAGAGATTCTGCAAGTTTTTGTGTGTCTGTGTGTGTGTGTGTGCGTGTGTAATAAGGTCACGAAGTAAGAAGCCCTCCAGAGATTCTGCAAGGGTGTGTGTGTGTGTGTAAAAAGGACACATGAAGTCAGAAACACTCCATAGATTCTGCAAGGATGTGTGTGTGTATGTGCGTGTGTGTAAAAAGGACACATGAAGTCAGAAACACCCATCGATTCTGAAAAGGTGTGTTGTGTGTGTAAAAAGGTCACGAAGTCAGAAGTCCTCCAGAGATTCTGACAGTTTGTGTGCGTGTGTGTTTGTAAAAAGGACACCAAGTACGAAGCTCTCAAGAGATTCTGCAAGGTTTTATGTGTCTGTGTGTGTGTGTGTGCATGTGTAATAAGGTCACGAAATAAGAAGCCCTCCAGAGATTCTGCGAAGGTGTGTGTGTGTGTGTGTGTGTGTGTTTAAAAAGGACACAAAGTAAGAAGCCATCCAGGAATTCTGCAAATATGTATGTGTGTGTGTGTTTGTGAAAAGGACACCTAGTAAGAAGCTCTCAAGAGATTCTGCAAGGGTGTATGTGTGTGAGTGTGTATGTGTGTGTAAAAGGACACTAATCAAAAGCCTTCTAGGGTTTCTGCAAAGGAATGCGTGTGAGAGTGAGGGAGTGTGTGTGTATGTGTGCATGTGGTTGTGTGTGTAAAAAGGACACGAAGTCAGAAGCCTTGCAGAGATTCTGCCAGTATGTGTGTGTGTGTGTGTTTGTGAAAAGGACACCTAGTAACAAGCTCTCAAGTGATTCTCCAAGGGTGTATGTGTGTGAGTGTGTGTGTGTGTATGTAAAAAGGACATGAAATCAAAATCCTTCTAGGATTTCTGCAAAGGAATGAATGTAAGAGTGAGGGAGTGTGTGTGCTTGTGTGTGTGTAAAAAGTACACGGGTTCAGAAGCCCTCCAGAGATTCTACAAGCGTGTCTGTGTATGTATGAGTAGAAAGGACAAGAATTCAGAAGCCTTCTAGAAATTCTGCTAGGGTGAGTCTATGTGTGTGTGTGTGTGTGTGTGTGTGTGAGAGTGTCTGTTTAAAAAAACACGAAGTCAAAAACCCTCCAGAGACTCTGCCGGTATGTGGGTGTGTGTGTTTGTGAAAAGGACACCTAGTAAGAAGCCCTCAAGAGATTCTGCAAGGGTGTATGTGTTTGAGTGTGTGTGTGTGTGTGTGTGTGTGTAAAGAGGACACGAAGACAGAATCCCTCTAGAGATTCTGCAAGGGTGTGTGTTTGTGTGTGTAAAAAGGACACGAAGTCAGAAGCCCTCCAGATATTCTGCCAGTATGTGTGTGTGTGTGTGTGTGTGTGTGTGTTTGTGAAAAGGACACCTAGTAAGAAGCTCTCAAGTGATTCTGCAAGGGTGTATGTGTGTGAGTGTGTGTGTGTGTGTGTGTGTAAAAAGGACACAAAATCAAAATCCATCTAGTGTTTCTGCAAAGGAATGAGTGTGAGAGTGAGGGAGTGTGTGTGTGCTTGTGTGTGTGTGTGTGTTTGTGTGTGTGTAAAAAGGACACGGGGTCAGAAGACTTCCAGAGATTCTACAAGCGTGTCTGTGTGTGTATGAGTAAAAAGGACAAGAATTCAGAAGCCTTCTAGAAATTCTGCTAGGGTGTGTCTATGTGTGTGTGTGTCGGTGTAAGTGTGTGTGTAAAAAGAAGACGACGTCAGAAGCATTCCAGAGATTCTGCAAGGGTGGGTGCATGTGTGTATAGGTGTGTGTGTGCGTGTGTAAAAAGACCACGAATTCAAGTCCTCTAGAGTTTCTGCAAGTTTGTCTGTGTGTGTGTGTGTTTGTATCTGTGTGAAAATGACACGAAATCAGAAGCCCTATGGGGATTCTGCAAGGATGTGCATGTGTGTGTGTGTGTCTGTTTAAATAGGACATGAAGTCAGAAGCCTTGTAGAGATTCTGCAAGTGTTTATGTGTGTGTGTATGTGTGTGTAAAAAGACACAAAATCAGAAGCACTCTAGAGATCCTGCAAGGGTATGTGTTTGTCTGCGTGTATGTGTGTATGCAAAAAGGACACGAAGTCAGAAGCACTCCAGAGATTCTGCAAAGGTGCATATGTGTGTGTATGTGTGTGAAAAAGTTATGAAGACAGAAGGCCTCCAGAGATTCTTCACAGTGTGTGTGTGTGTGTGTGCGTGTGTAAAAAAGAAAAAAGTCAGAAACCCTCTAGAGATTCTGCAAGGGTGTATGTGTGTGTGTGTGTGTAAAAAGGACACCAAGTTAGAAACCCTCCAGAGATTATGCAAAGATGTGTGTGTGTATGTGTGTCTGTGTGCGTGTGTGTAAAAAGGACACCAAGTCAGAATCCCTCTAGAGATCCTGCAAGGGTGTGTCTGTGTGTGTGAGTGTGTTTGTAAAAAGAACACGAAGTTAGAAACCCTCAAGTGATTTTGCAAGGGAATGCATTTGAGTGTGTGTGTGTGTATAAATTACATGAGGTGAGAAGCATTCCAGCGATTCTGCAAGGATGCGTGTGTGTGTGTAAAAAGGACATGAATTCAGAAGCCCTCCAGAGATTCTGCCAGTATGTGTGTGTCTATGTTTGTAAAAAGGTCACAAAGTCAGAAGCCCTCTAGAAATTCTGCAAGGGTGTGTGTGTGTGTGTTTGTAAAAAGGACACGAAGTCAGAAGCCGACTATTGATTCTCCACAAGAGTGTGTGTGTGTGTGTGTGTGTGTAAAAAGGACATGGAATCAGAAGCCGTCCAGAGTTTCTGTAAGGGTGTGTGTGTGTGTGTGTGTGTGTAAAAAGGACACAAAGTCAGAATCCCTCTAGATATTCTGCAAGGGTGTGTGTGTGTGTGTGTAAAAAGGACAACAAGTCAGACACCATCCAGAGATTCTACCATGGTGTATGGGTGGTGTGTGTGTGTGTTTGTGAAAAAAGACACGAAATCAGAAGCCCTCTAGAGATTTTTCAAGGGTGTGTGTATGTGTGTGTGTTTGTGTAAATAGGACAGAAAGTCAGAAGCCCTCCAAGATTCTGCAAGAGTGTATGTGTGTGTGTGTGTGTTTGTGTGTGTGAAAACAACACGAAGTCATAAACCGTCTGGAGATTCTACAAGGGTGTGTGTGTGTGTGTGTGTGTGTGTATGTGTTTGTGTGTGTCAAAAGTACAGGATGTCAGAAGCCCTCTAGAGATTCTGCAAGGGTGAGTGTGTTGTGTTAAAAGGACACGAAGTCAGAAGCCCTCTAGGTTTTCTGGAAAGGTATGAGTGTGAGAGTGAGGAGTGTGTGTGTGTGTGTGTGTGTAATAAGGACACGAAATCAGAAGGCCTCCAGAGATTCTACAAGTGTATGTGTGTGTGTGTGTATGTGTGTGTTTAAAAAGGACACGAAGTCAGAAGGACTGCAGAGATTTTGCAAGAGAATGAGTTTGAGGTGTGTGTGTGTGTGTGTGTGTGTGTGTGTGTGTGTAAAAAGGACATGAAGTCAGAATCCTTGTAGAGATTCTTCAAGGGTGTATGTGTGTGTGTGTGTGTGTGTGTGTGTGTAAAAAGGACACCAAGTCAGAAGCACTCTAGAGATCCTGGAAGGGTGTGTCTTTATGTGTGTGTGTGTAAAAAGGACACGAAGTCAGAAGTACTCCAGAGATTCTGAAAAGGTGCTTGTGTGAGTGTATGTGTGTGTAAAAAGTTTTGAATTAAGAAGGCCTCCAGAGGTTCTTCAAGGGTGTGTGTGTGTGTGTGTGTGCATGTGTTTGTGTAAAAAGGACACAAAGTCAAACCCTCTAGAGATCCTGCAATTGTGTGTCTGTGTGTGTGGTTGTGTTTGTAAAAAGAACACGATATTAGAAACCCTCAAGTGATTTTGCAAGGGAATGCGTTTGAGTGTGTGTGTGTGTATAAATTACATGAGGTGAGAAGTATTCCAGGGATTCTGCAAGGATGCGTGTGTGTGTGTGTGTGTGTGTGTGTGTGTGTGTGTGTAAAAAGGACATGAAGTCTGAAGCCCCCCAGAGATTCTGCAAGTATGTGTGTGTCTGTGTTTGTAAAAAGGTCACGAAGTCAGAAGTCCTCTAGAAATTCTGCAATGGTGTGTGTGTGTGTGTGTGTGTGTGTGTGTAAAAAAGATATGAAGTCAGAAGCCCTCCAGAGATTCTGCCAGTATGTGTGTGTCTGTGTTTGTAAAAAGGTCACGAAATCAGAAGCTCTCTAGAAATTCTGCAAGGGTGTGTGTGGGGGGGTGTGTGTGTAAAAAGGACACAAAGTCAGACACCTTCTAGATATTCTGCAAGGGTGTGTGTGTGTGTAAAAAGGACAAGTCAGACACCATCCAGAGATTCTACCAGGGTGTATGTGTGTGTGGTGTATGTGTGTGTGTTTGTGTAAAAAGACACGAAATCAGAAGCCCTCTAGATATTTTTCAAGGGTGTGTGTATGTGTGTGTGTTTGTGTAAAAAGGACACAACGTCAGAAGCCCTCCATGATTCTGCAAGCATGTATGTGTGTGTGTGTTTGTGTGTGTGTGTGAAAACAACACGAAGTCATAAACCGTCTGGAGATTCTGCAAGGGTGTGTGTGTGTGTATGTGTGTGTGTGTGTGTCAAAAGTACAGGATGTCAGAAGCCCTCTAGAGATTCTGCATGGGTGAGTGTGTTGTTTTAAAAGGACACGAAGTCAGAAGCCCTCTAGGTTTTCTGATAAGGTATGAGTGTGAGAGTGAGGGAGTGTGTGTGTGTGTGTGTGTGTGTGTAAAAAGGACATGAAGTCAGAATCCTTGTAGAGATTCTGCAAGTGTGTATGTGTGTGTGTGTAAATAGGACACCAAGTCAGAAGCACTCTAGAGATCCTGCAAGGGTGTGTCTTTGTGTGTGTGTGCAAAAAGAACACGAAGTCAGAAGTACTCCAGAGATTCTGCAAAGGTGCTTGTTTGAGTGTATGTGTGTGTTTAAAATTATGAAGACAGAAAGCCTCCAGAGATTCCTCAAGGGTGTGTGTGTGTGTGTGTGTGTGTTTGTGTAAAAAGGACACAAAGTCAGAAGCCCTCTAGAGATTCTGCAAGGATGTGTGTGTGTGTGTAAAAAGGACATATTCTTAAAATCCTCCAGAGTTTCTGCACGGGTGTGTGTATGTGTACCTGTGTGCATGTGTGTAAAAAGGACACCAAGTCAGAAGCCCTCTAGAGATCCTGCAAGGGTGTATCTGTGTGTGAGTGTGTTTGTAAAAAGAACACGAAGTTAGAAACCCTCAACTGATTTTGCAAGGGAATGCGTTTTAGTGTGTGTGTGTGTGTATAAATTACATGAGGTGAGAAGAATTCCAGCGATTCTGCAAGGATGTGCGCGAGCGCGTGTGTGTGTGTGTGTGTGTGTAAAAAGGATATGAAGTCAGAAGCCCTCCGGAGATTCTGCAAGTATGTGTGTGTCTGTGTTTGTAAAAAGGTCATGAAGTCAGAAGCCCTCTAGAAATTCTGCAAGGGAGTGTGTGGGTGTGGGTGTTTGTAAAAAGGACACGAAGTCAGAGCCAACTATTGATTCTGCAAAAGTGTGTGTGTGTGTGTGTGTGTGTAAAAAGGACATGGAATCAGAAGCCTTCCAGAGGTTCTGCAAGGGTGTGTGTGTGTGTGTGTGTGTGTGTAAAAAGGACACAAAGTCAGAAGCCCTCTATTTATTCTGCAATGGAGTGTGTGTGTGTGTGTGTGTGTAAAAAGGACAACAATTCAGACACCATCCAGATATTCTACAAAGGGTGTATGTGTGTGTCTGTGTGTGTGTGTTTGTGTAAAAAGACACGAAGTCAGAAGCCCTCTAGAGATTCTTCAAGGGTGTGGGTATGTGTGTGTGTTTGTGTAAAAAGGACACAAGTCAGAAGCCCTCCAGAGATTCTGCAAGGTTGTATGTGTGTGTGTGTGTGTGTGTAAAAATCACACGAAGTCAGAAGCCCACTATTGATTCTGCAAGGGCGTGTGTGTGTGTAGTGTTTGTAATATGTACACCAAGTTAGAAGCCCTCCAGAGATTCTGCAAGAGTGTGTGTGTGTGTGTTTGTGAAAACGACACGAAGTCATAAACCGTCTGGAGATTCTGCAAAGATGTGTGTGTGTGTGTGTGTAAAAAGTACATGTTGTTAAAAGTCCTCCAGAGATTCTGCACGGGTGTGTGTATGTGTGTCTGTGTGCATGTGTGTAAAAAGGACACCATGTCAGAATCCCTCTAGAGATCCTGCAAGGGTGTTTCTGTGTGTGTGAGTGTGTTTGTAAAAAGAACACGAAGTTAGAAACCCTCAAGTGATTTTACAAGGGAATGCGTTTGAGTGTGTGTGTGTGTGTGTGTGTGTATAAATTACATGAGGTGAGAAGCATTCCAGCGATTATGCAAGGATGGGCGCGAGCGCGCGCGTGTGTGTGTATGTGTGTGTGTGTGTAAAAAGGACATGAAGTCAGAAGCCCTCCAGAGATTCTGCCAGTATGCGTGTGTCTGTGTTTGTAAAAAGGTCACGAAGTCAGAAACCCTCTAGAAATTCTGCAAGGATGTGTGTGTGTGGGGGGGGGATTTGTAAAAAGGACACGAAGTCAGAAGCCGACTATTGATTCTGCACAAGAGTGTGTGTGTGTGTGTGTGTGTGTGTGTGTGTAAAAAGGACATGGAATAAGAAGCCGTCCAGAGGTTCTGTAAGGGTGTGTGTGTGTGTGTTAAAAGGACACAAAGTCAGAAAACCTGTTGATATTCTGCAAGGGTGTGTGTGTGTGTGTGTAAAAAGGACAACAAGTCAGACACCATCCAGAGATTCTACCAGGATGTATGTGTGTGTGGTGTGTGTTTTTGTGTAAAATGACACGAAGTCAGAAGCCCTCTCGAGATTTTTCAAGGGTGTGTGTATGTGTGTGTGTTTGTGTAAAAAGGACACAAAGTCAGAAGCCCTCCAAATTTCTGCAAGGGTGTGTGTGTTTGTGTGTGTGAAAACAACACGAAGTCAAAAACCGTCTGGAGATTCTGCAAGAGTGTGTGTGTGTTTGTGTGTATGTGTGTGTGTGTCAAAAGAACAGGATGTCAGAAGCCCTCCAGAGATTCTGAAAGGGTGAGTGTGTCGTGTTAAAATACCCGAAGTCAGAATCCCTCTAGGTGTTCTGGGAAGGTATGAGTGTGAGCGAGTGTGTGTGTGTGTGGGTAATAAGGACACGAAGTCAGAAGCCGACTATGGATTCTGCACAAGAGTGTGTGTGTGCGTGTTTGTGTGTGTGTGTGTAAAAAGGACATGGAATCAGAAGCCATCCAGAGGTTCCCTAAGGGTGTGTGTGTGTGTGTGTGTGTGTGTGTGTGTGTGAAAACAACACGAAGTCATAAACCGTCTGGAGATTCTGCAAGGGTGTGTGTGTGTGTGTGTGTATGTGTGTGTGTGTGTGTGTGTCAAAAGTACAGGATCAGAAACCCTCTAGAGGTTCTGCAAGGGTGAGTGTGTTGTGTTAAAAGGACACGAAGTCAGAAGCCCTCTAGGTTTTCTGGAAAGGTATGAGTTTGAGAGTGAGCGAGTGTGTGTGTGTGTGTGTGTGTGTGTGTGTAATAAGGACACGAAATCAAAGCCCTCCAGAGATTCTCCAAGTGTATGTGTGTGTGTGTGTGTTTAAAAAAGACACGAAGTCAGAAGGACTCCAGAGATTTTGCAAGAGAATTAGATTGGTGTGTGTGTGTGTGTGTGTGTGTGTGTGTGTAAAAAGGACATGAAGTCAGAATCCTTGTAGAGATTCTGCAAGGGTGTGTGTGTGTGTGTGTGTGTAAAAAGGACACCAAGTCAGAAGCACTCTAGAGATCCTGCAAGGGTGTGTCTTTGTGTGTGTGTTTGTAAAAAGGTCAAGAAGTCAGAAGTACTCCAGAGATTCTGCAAAGGTGCTTCTGTGAGTGTATGTGTGTGTAAAAAGTTATGAAGTCAGAAGGCCTCCAGAGATTCTTCAAGGGTGCATGTGTGTGTGCGTGTGTTTGTGTAAAAAGTACACAAAGTCAGAAGCCCTCTAGAGATTCTGCAACGGTGAGTGTGTTGTGTTAAAAGGACATGAAGTCAGAAGTTATCCATAGATTCGGCAAGGGTGTGTGTGTGTGTGTGTGTGTGTGTGTGTGTTTAAAAAGGAAAAAAAGTCAGAAGGCACCCAGAAATTCTGCAAGGATGCATCAATGTGTGTGTGTGTGTGCAAAAAGGACAGGAAGTCTGAAGCCCTCTAGGAATTCTGCAAAGGTATGAGTATCTGCGTGAGGGAGTGTGTGTGTGTGTGTGTGTGTAAGAAGGACACGAAATCAGAGGCCCTCCAGAGATTCTGCAAGAGTGTGTGTGTGTGTAACAAGGACATGACATCAGAAGCCCTCACGAGAATCTGTAAGGGTGTGTCTCTGTGTTTGTGTGTGTAAAAAGGACACGAAGTCAAAAGCCTTCTACGGTTTCTGCAAAGTTTTGAGTGTGAGAGTGAGGGAGTGTGAGGGTGTGTGTGAATGTGTGTGTGTTTAAAAAGGACACGGAGTCAGAAGCCCTCCAGAAATTCTGAAAGTGTGTGTGTGTAACAAGGACATGACGTAAGAAACCCTCAAGAGATTCTGCAAAAGTGTATGTGTGTGAGTGTGTGTGTGTGTGTGTGTGTGTGTGTAAAGAGGACACGAAGACAGAATCCCTCTAGAGATTCTGCAAGGGTGTGTGTTTGTGTGTATAAAAGGGACACCAAGTCAGAAGCATTCCAGTGATTCTGCCAGTATGTGTGTGTGTGAGTGTGTGTGTGTTTGTGAAAAGGACACCTAGTAAGAAGCTCTCAAGTGATTCTGCAAGGGTGTATGTGTGTGAGTGTGTGTGTGTGTTTGTAAAAAGGACACGAAGTCAAAAGCCTTCCAGGGTTTCTGCAAAGGAATGAGTGTGAGAGTGAGGCAGTGTGTGTGTGTGCTTGTGTGTGTGTGTGTGTGTAAAAAGACACGGGGTCAGAAGCCCTCCAGAGATTCTACAAGCGTGTCTGTGTGTGTATGAGTAAAAAGGACAAGAATTCAGGAGCCTTCTAGAAATTCTGCTAGGGTGTGTCTATGTGTGTGTGTCTGTGTGAGTGTGTGTGTAAAAAGAACACGAAGTCAGAAGCACCCCAGAGATTCT